>NC_139676.1:9274127-9279127 GCF_951799395.1 Argentina silus
ACTTATATATATATATATTGGCCCCATCCACCTGGAAAGCAGGTTTTTGGTTTATGTTTTGTTTTTTAACCTGTTGGCCTGCCCATGAAGGGGGGAAGCCATTTTGAAGCAGTAAATTAGATATCGGTTGTAAACTTTGTGAAACAGGCTCATTTAGTACGTCTTGGATATGAGTTTTAGTTTTTTTTTCACTCAGAGGTGATTTCTTTCACAGATCTCTCCAGTTGGGGAGTTTATGGAGCAGAGGTGATGTGGTCGTAACGCAGAGCAGGGGGAACGGTGTGGTCGTTATGTGGAGCTAGGGGACCGCGGTGAAGTGCTCTACGGGGGGTACCTCGGGTATTTAGGGCCGTGTCTGTCTACCACTTCATCTGTCAAGTAGCCTAAGGCATGAGAGCAGATCCAGAAACATCTCTGGCATTGATGTACTGTATTGGTTGAGATTTTAGCTGTTGACGTATTGCTCATTACACTTTGCTATCAAGACATAGACTACGTGTGAATACAGTATATATGGGTAGAGGTCAGCTTGAGGGTAGAGGTCAGCTTGAGGTTACTGAATCATAATTCAACAAGTCGACAGGAAACATGTCCCCCACGAATGATCGGTCAATCGGTGTAATTTTGGAATTTCAGTTTGCAGCCGCCCCCCCCCCCCCCCCCCCCCCCCCCCCATTTCATTGTGGGGGACAATTAAGACAAAAGCAGACCACACCAGTGAAATAACATATTTTATTATTGATCCATTCTTATAGATCTGAATGACATAGCATGATAGCTAGGGCCACAATGGCAAGAATCACCCTCGGTTTTAAAACAACTTCACCATTGCGAGAAATAGTTTGACGCCCCCAGTGCAAACACACTTTCATGTGGACCGTGTAATCCACCCAGCTATTTCCCCTTCATTCTCACTGAATCACTCTAAGTGCCCTCCTTAGTGGGCCCGGCTCCTTAGTGGGCCCGGCTCCTTAGTGGGCCCGGCTCCTAGTCTTACCTACTCTGCTCTCCACTTTTGTTTGGCCTTGTTCGCTTGACGTGTTGACCCCGTGAACCCCGCAGCGATTGTCTGCTGTGGTTAAGTGCCTCCTGATTGTGGGTATAGCAGAAGAGTGATAATGTCTACCAGACACACACACACACACGCACGCACACACACACACACACACACACACACACACATACACACTCTCTCCCTCTTTCCCTCTAACCCTCAGCAAACAGTTTACTAAGCCCAGCGAGCCTTCTGAATGTTTTCACATGCCACAAGTGGCCTCTCGTCGACACACAACACACAGCACCTATGTTGACAACCAGATGTCGAGACATGTCAGCGTTTTTTTCTGACGTGTTTGTTTCGGTGGCAAAACAAACTAGTTTTCTCGGTTTGCCTGCCTTGTCAGTAAGCCCCCCTCTTCATTCAAGTGAAGCAGGAGATTTTGAGCTTAGCTCGGAGGCTAATGGCTGTTTCAGGGTGTCTGTGTTGGTTTGCTGCACTTTGGCAAAGCTGTTGACTCTCTCTCTCTCTCTCTCTCTCTCTCTCTCTCTCTCTCTCTCGCTCTCGCTCTCTCTCTCTCTCTCTCTCTCTCTCTCTCTCTCTCTCTCTTTCCTTTGTGGCTCAGCTGTACCATCTGCCATGCAGTGGCATGACAATGCAATTTTGTTTAACAAAAGAGAGGAGAGGATTTGGGGCATCCCAAAAGTGTCTTGGTCATGCTGGTGCTAAGTGAAGATGAATTGTCCATTTAGGAGTATGTCATTTAAATAGCTAGACAATGGTGGACTCCTCACTTGGTACATTCCTTCAGGTTTAGGGACACTGACAGTGTGGGGTAGACCATGGCGCAGGGGTGTAGGGAGAAGCTAACCCCCCCTAACCCCTGTAACCCCAGCCTCCACTGTGGTGATTTAAGCTGTCACCAGATGGCCAATCCCCCACAATCCCACACGGGGAGTGTTGACTTTGTCAAAGACGGGAAAACAAACCAGCCCCCCCCCCCCCCCCCCCACACCACCACCACTGGAACTCCTCCATTCCCCCTTCCCCTGTCACTTCTCGACCCTTGTTTGGACGCCGGGGAGCTGATCATCCTTACCACAAAGCAGTGATACTCAATGGGTCCTGGTTTTCAGTGGGTCCTGGTTTTCGTCCCAGCCATGTGCCTGATTAAAATAATCAGCAGATCTTCCAAACCTTGAGTAGCTGAATCGAGTGTGTGTCACTGCAGAGCTGAGTACAGAAGCCTGCAGTGCTGCGGCTCTCCAGGACCAGGATGTGGTAAGGATGCCTCACAAAAAACACGATCACTGCCATAACCCAATCCTGATGTCAACCATTTGGGTGAAAACCACAAACGGACCTTTAGATTGTTGACACAGACCTGACCTGAGATCAGGGTAAACCAGACTCACCTGAGGTCAGAATAAACGACCAGACTGACCTGAGATCAGGATAAAGCACCAGACTGACCTGAGACCAGCTTCTACACAAGGATGGGAAACCATCAGCTCCCATGAGGGTTGCCAAGGCAACAGTGTCATGGAAACATTGTACCGACCTGGCAGAACCAAGGTCAGAACTGGACTATTTCAGGCTGTACTTTATCATATTATGCATATCTGAGTGCCCTGGGGATTCCCAAAAATTAATTTAGCCTTAATTCAATGGAAACTTTGTGTGCGGGGGCTGTTTATAGTTGATGTGGGGTGAAGGAAAAGGGTAGTGCACAAGGATGGGGAATTACATGTTACAAGTCTCTAGATGACACATCAGTCAGTGAAGATTCCGATCAGGAATCGATGCCAACTCTACAAACTTCTGTTTGTCTTGCAAGAGTGGCTGAATACTGTTATAAGTGGCTTATACGGTTCACTAACCTGCCAACTTCCCAATTCCCTCCCTTGAATCCATTAACTTTCCCTTTCCAATGACACAACAGCTGTTTCAAACAGCTATAGATCCTGCTCCAGACTTCTGTGTGGGCTACAGTTGGGCCTAGTCTGGGGAATGTCCTAAAGGTGAACCAATTCAATAAAAAACTTGTATGACAGTGCGAAACCGAGAGAAACCTAAATATACGACTTGCCTAACCTTTACACAAGTCCACCGACTTTTGGCGGTACAGGGTTAGAATCAATTAGCGGTTTTGCTATCGAGAGCCCCATGTAACTGTGTGTGAACTCATGGTTGGGCTTCGGGTCTATGGTTGAGCAAGAGCTTGATTTGCAATGAGGCTTAATGCAGTGGCAGCTGTTGTCTTCTGGGGAATTCCCCAATGGGAGATGGAGATGGACCATGGCAGATCCTGCTCCAGACTTCTGTGTGGGCTACAGTTGGGCCTAGTCTGGGGAATGTCCTAAAGGTGAACCAATTCAATAGCAAGGCTTTTATTTATTTTTTTACCAAATACCGATAGGCCTTTTGGTGTGATATGTTAGGGGGGTTACTGACCACACACACACAGACACACACACACACACACACACACACACACACACACACACGAGAACACACACCCATACACACGCGCACACACACACACACACACACGAGAACACACACCCATACACACGCGCACACACACACACACACACACATACACATACACACACATACACACATACACATACACACACACACACACACACACACACACACACACACACACACACACACACAGTGTTTTAAGGGGCTGTGACCACCTCTTACCACCTCTTATTTCAACCATCTAACTAAGCCTTTCTTCCCTCCTTTTAGGTTTTTCTTTGTTGGTTTCCATTGAAATGACCGCTTAACCATCTGTTCCTTCATTCAGCCTACCTGAGGTGCCTGGCATGAGAGGTCAGTGTTTATATCACTGGACAATAGCCCTGCTGGACAACCCCCACCCACTTCAAACACACCCCAGCAACACCCTACAGAGACCAGCCAGTTATCATCTCTCAGTGGCTCTGTGTGTGTGTGTGTGTGTGTGTGTGTGTGTGTGTGTGTGTGTGTGTGTGTGTGCGTGCGCGCGCGTGTGTGTGTGTCTGTGTCTGTGTCTGTGTGTCTGTGTTTATGTGCGCATGCTTTCGTAAGTGTGGGTGTGAGTGTTTGCTGTCCTTGCAACTATTCATCCATATCTAAGCCACCCAGGATTCACACTCAAAAGCAGGTCCGATGGGAAACACTTCCAATCAATACCAAAAGGTGAACGCATGAATGTGTTCATCTGTTAAAAGGTCATGCTGTCTAATGGGAGAACCCAGTCATCTCTATAGATCACCCTCTAACAAGGAAAGGAGTATTCCTGATACTAGATGGGTCGTGAAGCAGGACTGGTCATCCCATTTTGTGGAAAGTGCAAGAGGAATTTAACAGGATCCATTTGTGGTTATCATTAGTCTTTTTGGTGTGGTCTGTCTTTGTGAATGTTTGATCAAACACGGAAATCAGACCAAGTGCCATCCCCTAACATCATTTAACTGGTTATAGCCTTCTTTGATTGCAAATAAGAAATCCATCAGACATCGTTTCAATGGTCCATAAAGAGCCTTCATCATGATACCAAACCCCTCATGTCCACATCTGTGATGAATATGAACGATATTCCTCGTATTTAATCTCCTAACAGGACAGAGGAACTGTTTTTTTTTTTTGTTTTTTTTTAAATGACGATGAATCCATGCCACTTTCTGAGAGGGGAGTTTTATGTGGATTTTGATCTGTCACATTGTATCAAGTGTACAGATTTATTAGTCTGGGTCCATGTGGGAACCATCAAGAACTTCAATGGGCTTCAATGGGCGGTAAAGCTCTCCTTTCGTTATCCGTCTTAATCCTTTTCCCAGTTGAAGAGCGGCCTGTCATGTTTGCAGAGCCTGGTGATAAATTACTGGTGTTGAGAGGAGGCGACGTTTAATACCAGCTAATGGGGACCCATTACCAGTCTGAGAGGCCAATCGTGTTTTGAGTAGCGGCCATGCTCTCCTCAAAAACCTCCCACAAGTTGGACCTCTGC
>NC_139676.1:9284127-9288830 GCF_951799395.1 Argentina silus
TAATAAACACCATAGCTAAGAAAGGCTACCATTAATAAAGACCATAGCTAATATAGGCTACCATTAATAAACAGCATAGCTAATATAGGCTATCATTAATAAACACCATAGATAATATAGGCTACCATTAATAAAGACCAAATACTAGGAGTGTCCATTCCCTGATCCTCAGGCATCCTTCATCATGACAGGCATTAGTGCTGGGCTGTCAGTCAAGACTGTTCTAGAACAAAGCTCACAGACCCCCTCTTCCTGTAACTCTATCCTGAGACATGAAACTCCGACCTCTGACCCCAAGTGTGATACAAGTGGCAGGGTTGTCACGGGGGTCGGCGGTAACGTGCAAAACTCACTCTCAGCCTCCGCAGTTCTCGACACTGACAGTCACACGGCGTCTGCTGCACTGCAGAGTGTCAGGGCTGGAGTGGCTAAACCCAAAATGACATTTGTTGTTTTGCCTTGGTAAGTGCAAAATAATGTTATGAATATGGTGGTAAACACAGAATAAAAAAGATTCGCTTTTTGCTATGTCATAGGACATTCAAGGTTAGGGGTAGATAGTTAGGTTGAGTCCATGTGTTAGTAAATGTGTGTGGTGAAATGTTTTGAAATGTAACCTTATAAAACACCATCTGTGTCCCAGTAAGACAGGGGTCCTACTTTGGCTCCAGAGAATCAATAAAAGTAATTGCACTCTCAAGGAGACTCTCACACACTAAACAAACAATAGACTCGAACAAATGATTTCATTTCATTTAGTGCTTAGGAGTCCCTGTTTCTAGTTTAGTAGAGACCTCTCTTGTTAATGATAAACAGCATCTCAGCTTAACTAGCTGCTAAACCTCCTAGCGCTCCCAGCACGGTACCAAGTGTATAGACCAGTAAACTGAGAGAGAAGTTGGCCTGACAACATCTCTGCTTTACTAGCTGCTAACGGGCTCAGACCCGCTAGAGCTGCCAACACTGAGATAGAGGTTAGCCTAGCCTAGCTTATGAATCAACTGGTGGGTCAATGTAGTGGAGGTGGTTTGGAGCCACACACACAAGTAACCTTGCCTAGGACCTGAACATTTGCATTATCTCCTCAATGCTTGGGCTTTAGCTTTGCAGGCCAAGGCAGTGTTGTGGTATGCAGGGGGGGGGGGTATGCAGTGTTGTGGTATGCAGGGGGGGTATGCAGTGTTGTGGTATGCCCGCCAGTTACAAAAAGTACCTCTCACTGACATCTCCAGGTCTGACAAACTCAGTTTAGGTCTTTGGCAAGACCCCCAGTTTTGTTCTAGTGTGGTAACAGAAAGTATTAAGGACACACACACACACACGCACACACACACACACACACACACACACACACACCCACGTTTTACATCTGCGTCCCGTTAGATCGTTTCTCACTATTAAGTCCCTTTTTGGCCAAATTAAATTGGAAGCCCTCATGGAAAGTTCCATCTGAAAGTTAGGTTAATTGCTTTGGGAACCAGTGAGTGAGAGTTTACATCTGTGTCTGGGGGACTATTTACCCTCCACCTGTTAGAGTGCTTTGTGTTTACTGTGTATTATCACATCTCATGTATTCTGAAATACACTCATTTACTAAGTAACGAATCATAGCCCAAGTTTTTTCTGACCACACGACCCGGACATAGGGACAGCTTTTCAGAGTAGGGTCCAGACTTTTTTCCTGGTCAGGGTGCATGCTCAGCAAAAAAAAACTCTCAAGCGATTCATATGCGATTCATATGCGTCTTAAGGCATAGAGACAATAAAGCAGGTGAAAAGTTACAGATGAGTTCATGAGAGCTGGTCTAAATGAAGACGTGAGCCAGACAACCAGGCAGGCAAACAGGCAGGCAGGCAGGCAGGCAGGCAGGCAGGCAGGCATCATGGGGAGAATTGAGCCTGATGACAGGGTTAACTGACCACAGACAGAAAGAGAAGTAAACATTAGTAAACACTAACAGATCACTCAGCTGAAATAGAACAATATTGAGGAACAGCAGGGAGCCGCTCTGTGCTCTCAAAATAGCTTGACTGACGGGAGGAGAGGAGTGTGTGTGTGGGGGGGGGGGGGGGGTGATGGATAGAGTGAAACTGAGCAATGAGCGAGAGTGAAAGCAAAAGAGTGGGGGATAGAGGGAGAACAAGAGAGAGAGAAAGAAAGAATGAGAGAGAGAGAGGAATAGAGGTAGAGCAAGAGAAAGAGAGAGAGAGAGAGAATTCCCCTCAGACATTCCCCTTGATTCCCAGCCAGCACATTTAAAATCTAGGAAGTCTCTGGCGAGCCTTTGCTGCTCCCTCCCTCCCTCCCCTCCCTCCCCTGCTGGGTCCCACCCCCCTTCCCCCCTCCTCCAACTCCTCCACTCCTCCTGAGAAAGTGGGAGTCACTCTCTCTCTCTCTCTCTCTCTCTCCCACACACACACTCTGCTCGTGGGGTAGATTTAACACACTGCAGAGCAGACCTGGCTGTCACACTGTGCCCTGGATCCTAGCTGTTTGAAGCTCCTCCAGCCTCCTAACCCACCTTGAGCCCACCATGGATGTCAAAGTGCTGGCAGTGCTGGCCCTGCTGGCAGTGATAATGCAAGTTCCTGTCTCCACGGGTGAGTTTGTCTGATGATGTGTTTCGGATTTTGAAAAAAGGACTTTTGGGATTACGGAGGTTGTGTTTTGGGATAAGTAGATGATGGAGCCCCTTTGAGTGAAATTTAGACTGGCGTTGGTAAAGGAAGTGTTGGTGCCTACTATATGATTCAGAGGTTTTTGATGTGGGGGTTACAAACAGGTTGTTTGAGGGTATTTTGTGTGGTTTAATGTGGTTGATTTGCTTTTATTTGCTAGGAATTGTGCTGGTTGACTGACAGTTCTTGGTGAGGTTTTATTTGCTTTTCTTTAATGATGATAGTTGCCTGAGCACTTGTCTCCTCTGTTGTTGCGTGCTGTAATATTGCATGTTGGTTCAAGCTTATTTCATTGACTGCTTTAGTTTGCAAAGAACACATATTTTGACATTTTTATTAGATTAATTCTTAGCTCCAACCACAAGTCTTAATTGCAAACATAACAAATAAATGTCACTTTACTCTTTTTTGTTGAATGTTGGATTAAACTACCATTAATACACATTAATCCATTATAAACCAAACATGGGAGAGAGAAGTCAGAGAAGTGTTGAATTGAAGTTAAAGAGCCTGGGCAGTGTTATGCAAAGCTTGTTGTTTCTACCACAGCAAGCTCCCTGATTGCATATTAAAGACCAGGGGGTGTAATGTGTGTGTATTTGTCTTTTCTCCTTGCTTTCTTTTAATTAGTTTCTAATTAGGGGATAAACAATGCACAGGGATAGCGATGGATGCTCACTTCTGGCTCTGGTGCTGCTGATCCGCATAATGATTAGCATGATTAGCAAGTTAGCATCATAATAGATCCAGATAATGTGAGAATCATTAGTGTGATATTAGGAGGATGAGGGAATGGGGGTCGGGGGGGGGGCAATTTAGCCATTTGCTGTTCTCAAATCCAGTCAATGACATTTCTCACCGTTGATTCCTTCGGAAGCCTATAAAGGTACCTAGGGGTGATAGGCAATCATTCTAAGAATGTACTTCAGCTGATTTCTACACAGGCTTTTGATTCTGATTCAAAGGCTAAGCTCCAGACCCTTCTTTGATAAAGGGGGGAGATATTGGGGAGCTCTATAGGAGAATGTTAAGGACCCTTGTCAGTTAGAGAGCTCTGTGTGAATGTTGAAAGAGTGAAAAGGCAAAATTGCTGGTGTGTGGGACAATGAATGTGTGTGTGTGTGTGTGTGTGTGTGTGTGTGTGTGTGTGTGTGTGTGTGTGTGTGTGTCGCTGGTCAGAGTGTGTGTGTGTGTGTGTCAGACTAAGCTCTTTTTAATGACCATGCTGTTTAGGTCCAAGGCAGGTAAACTAATACTTTCCCATGCTTTGTCAGGACTCGATACAGTAGATTAGACAAACATCAGATTTGCACTTGCAGGGATGGGATGTAGAGTTTGATTATAATAGGTGTGCATGTAATGACATGTGTGCTGTTTAGTACTCATGGTCACTTGTTGAATATACTTTTGAAAAACAACCAGCAGTGGGATTTAGTTATTACAATGTTGTATATCCTCCCACGATGCACTAAATCAAGGACTGACTATATTGTTGAATGTAATGTAGAGTGTCTGTCCTTATTCCTTAAGAATCTTGAATCTTGAATCTTGAATCTTATCAAAGTACCTTTTATTTGTGACTGCATTTTAGAAATGTTTGTTAAGGTTATATATTGCTCATATGTTGTGTATATATTCGCCCGACTATGATGTAGCATGTCTTCTGTTGTAGTTTAATATTTCTACACTTACATTTATTGTTATAGGCTAGATATACAGTATCTCACTCTCGTTGTGTTGAAGTTGTCGTATTTTTTACAGAAATGTTTTACATTTAAAAATGCAGAATTGAGCAGATCACACCTCACTCTCGTTGCGAGGTTTTTCGTAGTACTGGTATACAGTACCAGTCAAAAGTTTGGACACACCTTGCCAAGAGTGTGCAAAGTTGTCATCAAAGCAAAAGGTGGCTACTTTGAAGAATCTAAAATATAAAACATATTCTGGTTTGTTTAACACTTTTTTGTTTACTGCATAATTCCATATGTGTTCCTTCAAAGTTTTGATGTCTTTAATATTAATCT
>NC_139676.1:9289030-9314226 GCF_951799395.1 Argentina silus
CTACAGGCATCACAAAGGACACAGTGTGGTCATGCTGGATGCTTCTAGAACAGCTGTGGAAACAAGAGGGATGTGATGTTGTGACCTCTGTTAAACCTGGTGCATATTTCGGGGGCAATTTTGATGCAGAAATAAACTTGATTTTTAGGGACATCAATGAATACATTTTGTTTTTTTCGATACTATATATTAAAATAACCAAATGTCTACGTTAGAGAATTAAGTTGAATGCAAGTAAATTGAAAGATGGTGACTTGTGTGTTTGTAGGTTCTTCGTTTCCAAGTCTTTGCCAACAAGCGATACAAAAACATTAGCCTACTGTACATAAAACGTAACCCTCTCTAAAGAAAACCACTAATTAAAGGTGCCACTCACACTGTCAGCAATACTGTGTGGTCTTATTACGGTCCGACTATAACATGACCACAGATGAGGTTTGGGATAAGAGATGCAGCATGATATCCCAGGATGTTCAGTAGAGTGAGAAGACTAAGGCAGCTCTCTCTCTCCCTCTGTGTGTGTGTGTGTGTGTGTGTGTGTGTGTGTGTGTGTGTGTGTGTGTGTGTGTGTGTGTGTGTGTGTGTGTGTGTGTGTGTGTGTGTGTGTGTGTGTGTGTGTGTGTGTGTGTGTGTGTGTGTGCCGTACCTGTATCCCTTCATCAGATAAGAAAACAGAGAAAGTGGATGTTTGGAGAGCACTGACATGAATATCTTTCACACACACACTCACTCACTCTCTTCCTCCATCCATCTCTTGCTCCTTCACAGTGCCAAGCTGAAGAACAACAGGGAGGTATGCATCAACCCCGAGACCAAATGGCTGCAGCAGTACTTAAAGAATGCCATTAACAAGTAAGGAGATTGAACCCTCTCCTCCTCTGTTTGACAAGTAAGAGCTGACACGCAGTTAGAGAAACATGGAATGAAATACACCCCTTTTCATGTGTCAATATGGTCCTTTTTCAAAACGGGACTTTGCGTCAAAGTACAGTCTTATTTGATTTACATGTCGACAAGACTTTACTATTGGCACAAGAGAGTGATTAACTTATTAGCAAATTATATATAGCTTCTTTATAAACATTAAAATGTAATGTTATTGACTTGAATACGGTTTATATAATAGGTTATTAACTATCTCTGTCAAAATGAGGAGTTACTTTTGATATATGACTCAGCGTTCCTTATTTAGTTTTCTTCATTTCCTGTAGCGTATCATATTAAAACAGAGATGAAACTGATTCTGGGTATTTCTGGTTCCTTGTTTCTCATGTGCGAGTGGCTAAAGCTGGAGATCAAGATAGACGGGAGAAGAATGTTCCTTTTATGCTTTGTAATCTCTCTAATAATTTAAGCATGGTATTTTGGTCATTCCAACTCTTGGGGCAAACTTTGGGAATCAGATAAATTTGAAAACCGATGCTTTAGAGTTTCATTTTCCCTCAGTTGATCTCTAGTCGATAGCTTCTTTATGAACATTAAAATGTAATGTTATTGACTTGAATACGCTTTATAATATAATTATATAGTCTAATAAAAAATAAAGTTATTAACTATAATAAAATAACTATCTCGGTAAAAATGAGGAGTTACTTTTGATATTTGACTTAGTGTTCCTAATTTCGTTTTCTTAATCTCCTGTGTCACATACAGTAGTTTATGTGAATATTTGTGTAAATAGTTATGTGTTATTACATTTATACTTATTACATTTAACAGGGTCATTTTCATATTACAGCATTCTCCACTGAATTATTAAGACTAATTATTCATGAAAATGAACAGTAAAACTGCAACTGTACGGAAAGCAACTGAATTGGGTTTTACACTGAGGTAGTAAACAATATACAGTAAAAACAGCTCCATCTTAATCGCTCCAAATGAGGAGTGCAAAAACATGTTTGCATTCCTAATAAAACTTCACAGGGCGCCTGGGGATCATTATCACCACACAAAATGGCTGCGTCTTAAAAATTCCAATAAACTTCTCGGATGGGGAAACAAATAGGTGTTTTCTAGACGTTTAGCCGCCAATGTGGCATAGTTAAAAAAATAAAAGACATGTCATGGCACTGGGAACACATTAAGAACTAAAAGATTTTTTTATAAATTGTTCAAATATTTCTAAAACATCGCTGTTGTACCTTTTTTGTTTATGGAGGCTTGAGACAACATTTTCTCCATGCCCTATGCGGCTTAGCCTATAGCACAATGTAACACTGTATCCTGTGTAAGCCCAGTCTCCCACTCACACAAACATGGAGGAGCCCTTGACCCCGTACTGGACACACTACGTGACAGGTCGCATTTAGCTAAACACTACATGTAAACCCACACTGGACCAATATATTTAAATTACTTTATTTCTGCTATGTTATTACAATGTTATATAACCTTTAACATAATTAAAAGAACACATAATAATAGCATCAATACTCTTATCACTATATCTCTAATATGTTATTACATAAGTATAATATAACCTATTTTCTGTACAGGCATTCATTAAGGGATCCTATTACAACATCAACAATCCCCCCAAAAAAAAAAAAATCAAGACCCTTGCAGTTGCCCCTCAGTCTGACGAGGTCCATGGTCTAATGTCTCTCTTTCTCTCTCTCTCTCTCTCTCTCTCTCTCTCTCTCTCTCTCTCTCTCTCTCCAGGGTGAAGAAGTCCAGAAGACGCAACAACTAAGCAGTGGTTGAAGCAGAGAAGCCTGGCTGCCCCGGTCCCAGGCCGTCTCACCCTATCCCCCCCACCCCCCCACCCCACCCCGTCCTACCACAGATATTAAACACGCTGTGTACACCTCTCTGGAACGCTTGCAGAACCAGCACTTCACCGCCACAAACCCAGGCCTTTCCAGCTGCTCCTACTTCTCCTCCTCCTCCTCCTCCTCCTCCTCCTCCTCCTCTTCCTCCTCCTCCTCCTCCTCCTCCTCCTCCTCCCTCTGCTGCTGCTGCTGCTGCTCAGCCAGCCTTCACCTACGCTGTCACCTCAACCTTAGTTAGCACCAAGTGCAATTATACCGTATTATATTGGAATGTGTGAGTGTGAGGATGTGTGTGTGTGGCTTTTCTTTTGGGGTGGGGGGGTGAGAATGTGTGTGTGTGTGTGTGTGTGTGTGTGTGTGTGTGTGTGTGTGTGTGTGTGTGTGTGTGTGTGTGTGTGTGTGTGTGTGTGTGTGTGTGTGTGTGTGTGGTGTATGTAAATAGACTATTTTCCTACTTCATGAGGCAGTAAAGGGATCATTTAGATATTTTGCGCCTGGCTCTGTGCCTCCAGCGACCTGAGAAAGGGTTTATGGCTGACCCCTGGGGTCAGCTCTGACTGAGGGAGTCATGGGATAGGAACAGGCCAGCCAATGGGTTGAGCCCACTACACAAGAGGTGAGCAATCAGGGTTGATGTTATGCTCATAACATGTCTTCCACAGTCTAGTGCTGGTGATTGGCAAGGCAATGGAGATGTTCATAGTCTAGTAAGGGACATGCTTGGAGATCAAGTGCTTCTACTCAAGGGATCAGGAGCTATTAGTTTGAACAAGCATGTGTATTTCCTCTACAGTGTGTTTTACAGGATGAGCAGTTCTGTCAGGGAAGGCTGGGAACTGAAAGAGAGAGAGAGAGGGGGGGTGGGGGGGATGAGTGAGAGAGAGCGCGAGGGAGGGAGGGAGGGAGAGAGAGAGAGAAAGGGGGAGAGAGAGAGAGAGAGAGAGAGAGAGCAAGAGAGAACGAGAGAAAAAGAAAAAAGAGAGGGAGAGGCTACTCGTTCGCTATAAAGAGTGAAGTTCCAAATCAGATAATGCTTCCAGTGCTCTCGTGAAGGGAATGTTATCTGTTGTAATACAAGCCGATGGGTCCCTATGGGGCAGAGTGCTGAATGACAGTGTAGTCCTGTACTGAATTGAACAAGTAATACAGTACATACAGTACATCAACTCACCAAGAGCCATGTGTTGTGAGACTGTGGCCTTATTGGTTAAGATTGTAATGAAACAGGGATACGTGCACATCGGGGGAGGCTGGTGGAGGCAGAAATCAGTGGACAGGCTCACTGTAATGCATGGAATGGAATGAGGAATGGGAATACCCCCTGACGCACATCAATGCAGCTATTTATGAATGTAAGATTCTCCATTGCTCTAGGCTGTAGGGCACAGTAGGCCTTCATCCAGGTTTAAAACAGAGACCAAATCTTTATTTAGCAAAACTGGCAATATCATGGGAGAGAGACAAATGATTGACCTCAATATTCTGGGTATTTGCCAAACAGTGTAACAAGAAATGACTGCATTTTATTTTACTGTATATATCTTAAGAAGTTCAATACATTCATTTGTATACAGCACCATGGTATAGTGAAGGGCTTCACATATCAATTTTATAGGAGCTAACTACTGTATTGCTTCTTGGCAGGACTGTAAAGCTAGTATATGGCTATATTAAATACCTGTTATTGTTACTCTACTGCAGTACTAACTATCACATCAAAACTGAATGTTGCTGGGGTGAAAGAAAGTTATTCTGATTCTTACTTAGATGTTTCAGCCACTTTAATATGAGATTAAGTCTTTTTAATGTTACGATTTTATTTTTGTATTTTTTTTTGTTGGTATAATCGAAGTAAGTAAAGATATTTACGTAGTTTAGGCAGTACTAAATGAAGGCATATCCAGTACTGTATCTAGACCACAGTATTATCAAATCACGTTTTTTACATTTATCATCTTTCCTACTTTTATTTGCAGTGCATAAAAGAAACAAATGTGTCTACGTTCTACATTTTGCGTAACTGAAATATTAGGATCAAATTGTGTATGATATCTTTAACAAGAACAACAGCTGACTATTAGAGAAATGTGGGGTTCGTTAAAGCTAGATTGCGTTGTTCGCTCCGATTCATCCATCCCTTGAGGGGGTATCTGTGTCTGTATCGGCCAATCATCTGAGGAATTTCAACCACAAATGCAAGATGGGTAAATCTAATCAATACAAATCGAGATCCAACATATTGAATGAATTTAAGGCTAAAAAATTCTGTTATCCTTGTGATATCTGAGTCAGGCAATCTAGCCAACACAACCCCCAATAGTCATTCCCCTAGAACACCATAATTGAGATTCCTTGTTGTTTTTTTATTGTATAACAGTTATACAGAGTTGAAATATGATGTGTCATCGTACCACTGAGCGAAAACAGAGAACAATATGTTAAACTTGTGATCCATGGGACCCACACATGCTTTTAATCAGACCACTCCCCTTCACTGACGGGAGTCATTTCTATTTTGTTTTTACTGTTGCCATTTCATATTTTTTTATTGTCAGAATACAGCTCCAGGTCCATTAAAAACCTAGGTTTTTCATCATGCTCAGTGCATTTGAGATTTAAGAATGTCACATTGTTATAAGGAAGGGAATTGTGGTCATCAATAACTGAGATTGTGAAGTCATTCTGTCCAATGTCATGCAATGTTATGGTTAAGGTAGACTTACAAGAGAACAAACAAGATTGAATATTGTTCTTATTCATATGAAGCCTCTCATTCACCCTATTTGGACCAAATGTGCAAAAATGTACAATAGTTTTATAAGAACAAATATTATGTATATATATCATAACCATGTTTCAATATCGTTCTATATGGGTGCTTTTGTTTTCCCCTTGACAATGTGAAGAAATTGTTAGATTCTTTAAGGCAGCTTCCATCACGAGTATACTTCATCTAAGAAAGATGTATTTTTTAACCTCTGTATTTTCACTGTTTGTAAACCAAGAAGCAATATAATACTCACCCCCTTTTCCAATAAACATATAAAATATATGCAATGCATTTTGTCTATTTTTTATTTCACTGTCCTGCATGCGAAATATCTATGTAAACTTTGTATGGTTTTTTGTGATTTTGTAATTTGAGTGGACTATCCCTTTAATTTGCAAGGCCATCATCTTACCAACAGGCCAATTCTATTCCATTAACGCTACAGGTTTACTGACAGAAAACGTCACAGTAGATAAGAATGAAGGACAGATACATTTATTTTCCCCAACAACAGACTATGAGTCTGACTATGAAACTGTAACTATGAATCATCCCAGACAGCCTGACGGTAACAGACACCTGTCTCACAGCATGAGACCAGTGGAATGAGACCAAGTCAAATTGAAACAACCTAATTATCCAGGGGACAAAAAACACACAGAGAGAAATCTCTGGCACACAGTATTGCTTTGCAGTCAGGGAAGAACCAACATGTAGCCTACTGTACCAGCAGAGACCGCAAGACAGCTTCGGGCCAACACCCTCATCCGATCAGCTTCGTTTCCATAAGGGTTACAACATGTCTGTGGCTCTTTGAATAACTCAACAAGACTCTCACTATTACTATCACGCCATTCTCCCCTTTAAAACTAAAACACGGCCTAATAAAAGAAAAAAAGCTTGATCCCGCTTGGCAGAAGGAAAATGCACACAAGAAACTTTGAAAAGTTTCAAACACCTGAGGATTGAATTTATACATTCATTTGTGCTGGTTCATTACCAGTCCATAACACTAGGGAGCTAGCACAGCTACATAAAACTGTCAACTTTAATAAAGAGAAACTATGTAGGGCAGATTAATTTCATGCTGCAGCGTTCTCCTCTGGCCTCCGTGTTCATATGGACTGCAGGAACACGAGCTGGCTTTGGAACACGACCAAACAGTTTAGGAGGGTCAAAGTTGGGTCTTGGGGTCTTGGGCACATTCAGAAATGATTATGGGATTTATTTGATATGCTTACTCAGCTGAGGCCGAAGCCTTGTTCAAGGTGACTCACAAAATGTGCATGTACTGTATGTACATTTAAGGTAGTTTGTGAACATGTTATTTTATACTGACGTACTGGGACTTGTTTGATAAGGGGGTGAAAAACACTAGCCAATAACTCTCCATATAAATCGTTACGCTAAATAACCCCGCTACACATCGCAGTCACAATGCCAAAGGAAAAGCGCTGATAAAAAAGAGCATAATGATCCAATCAAAAGATAGGGAGCTTCTCGATTAAGTCCACCAGCTTGAAATCAAATAGTTGCAGTAAGAAATTCCAGCCGTTCCAGCGAACACGCTGCTCAGATCACGTCACCTGAGACGGTGAACATAACAAGCTCAGACAAAGTTGCCCGCCTGATTTAGTCCAGGGGAAATCCACGGTGATTTGGAGCATTTTACTGGACATCGCTGAACAACTTAATACCAGCAGGCCTAATGGGAACCATGTTGGGAACCCCCTGCAAGTGTGTGTGTGTGTGTGTGTGTGTGTGTGTGTGTGTGTGTGTGTGTGTGTGTCTGTGTCTGTGTCTGTGTGTGTGTGTGTGTGTGTGTGTGTGTGTGTGTGTGTGTATGTCTGTGTGTGTGTGTGTGTGTGTGTGTGTGTGTGTGTGTGTGTGTGTGTGTGTGTGTGTGTGTGTGTGTGTGTGTGTGGTGCTGTCAGGGGTAGTGACAGAGAAGGATGTCAGCTCGTTGGGTTGAGAATCAGCGTCTAATTCCTCAAGTCTTTCCTGGAACAGGCCGGCTCTGTGAAAACACAGCCAGAGGAAGAGCTCCTAACACACGCTGTTTCCTGCCGAGGATGTATGGAGATGTAACTGATGCTGAGAGTGAAAGTACACACACACACACACACACACACACACACACACACACACACACACACACACATTGACATATGTTCACACACACACACACACACACACACACACACACACACACAGACACACACACACATTGACATATGTTCACACACACAAACACACAGCCTCTCTCTCACTCTCACTTACACACACACACACACACACACACACACACGCACGCACTGACCACCGCGTATGGAATATGGAGAAATGTGCAGTAGACATGAAGGAATGCATAGCACACGGACAGCAGTGCTTTGCTATCGCCTTAGTATGTCCGGGTGAAATATGACAACATTGTTTTATTGTCTGCTGTGCCACAGTAACACAGAACAGGTTTGCATGAGATGAACATCTTGGCAGTACTTCTGAGGATGATTGACAGTGTACAGTGAGTGCAGAATTTGTATCGAGCAAGAATCTTATTATTCAAAAGCACACCAAATAACTAAGCCATGTCCTGTACATAAGCTTGGACATCGTTTGTGACATATAATCATTTGTATGAAACGATGATACGTTAATGCATCAAAAATGATTCACAGTGCATTGAAGATCAATGTATATTGTATGGTTTAACCACTGACGGTTAAATAAAACAAGGAAGCACACCTGGCTGAAGTTAACCTATAGTTCAGTATGAGTAGTAGGCTACGTTATGCCCTCTGTGTGATCCATTCACAGAAACACGTGTGAGGGTCTCTGGACCCCCTAACTCTCTGGTGATCCCACCTACTGTAAGGGGGCCAAGTCCAGGCTAAACCCTATGGAGAACAAACAACACATGTAGCCCAAACATGGGGCTAAAACATTAAAATGCACCAACATGAACAGAAAGAATGATTTAGCTTTCATATGCAGGCCCCTAGGTGGATGGAGCTGTACAGAGTGACCAGTCTTTGTAGGCGACGGGAGAATCCACTAGCCATGTCAATATGGAGGAGAAAAATGCTCCCCCAAGAACAAAAAGAGTTCAAAGTTCCTGCCACCACAGAAACCTTGTATCCCACAAGCCCCCCTTTTTTTATTATTCAATAGGCCGACACAAGGGTAAACAGATTTAGAAGGTTGCGGAATGTTCTAAGATCCATCATTGGTTGTTTCCCTAACCTTGGGATGGAGAGAGGGGTCACGGACCACGCTATTGGAAACAGGTTGATCATTAGCATGTTTTTGCGGACAAGGCTGTGTGTGCAGAAGAGAGAAAGAGAGAGAAGGGGGAAGGGGGAGAGGAAGAAAAGGACTGAAAGAGAAGGATATCATTATTCATGGTTTATTTACGATCACTGGTGTAGGCTGCAAATGATTTGTTCTCATTGCTATTATCTGTAGGCAGAGCCATGTTTGAATGAGAGGAAAAGAGAAAGGAGGGAAGGACAGTAAGAGAAGGATGTCGTTATTCACATTCTATTTGCAATTGCCAGCGTAACACACAATAGACTGCTATGTAATCCTATTTAATGAGGCCTTCCATTCGTGACATCACTAAGGAAGACAGATTATTTCTTTGTTGTTGGTTCGTCTCCTTCCTCAGTATGCAGCGGACAGGCATCATTAATTCAGTATAAAGCCAACATCTCAGCTATTTCCTTTTTGCGAAGGAAACACAAGCAACAGTTGCAATTTCTCTCCGAATAATTCAACACAAGAGCATTTGAGGACTGCGCTCTCTGACATCATTCTGAACTCCGATGAAACAGCCAGAGTTCAGAGTCTCTAAACCCCTTTTTAAAGACATCCTAACTCTCCCCAGGGACTGAAACAACATAACAGGGCTTCTGGACTTTCTCAACCTCCTCTATGCTCACAGAAATTACAGATAAATACATAACTATCTTCTCTGTTATGTCCTCTTGTTCACATTTGGAGTGCTTCCAGGTGTCTGTGGAAGTGATCTTAAGAGATTGATACCATTCTTCATTACAATGAGCCCGATTTTTACCTCCACCAGCCTCCCCTGCTGCACCTCAAAGTTTTGTCTATTCAGCATCTTCATATGTAAATTCACACCAATCTCAGGTGTACGTTACAAGACTTGAACAAGTGTCTACCCTGCCAGGGATCGAGAACAAGAGAGAGGTGAAGACAAGTTTAGTCCCACCTATTCCGGTCCAATTCCTGCGGCTTTGGCTTGAACAAGAAAACAGGCTTGTGACAAGTTCCATTCAGCCTTTAACTGGAAAAGCCAAATACACGAATTAGCTCTGACTTTTTTGGCTGACCCTAGAGAGGTCAAGTTCCTCTCTGATTCCAAGCAGTAGTTGGAAGAAAAGGCATTCAGAACTTTAACCCTTATTTGAAGATGGAGATTTAACAGTAACAATGTGACATTGGTTACATCAGATTACATTGACACAAAGGGAAATGTCTTCATTTAAAGGGTGTGATGCAAAATGGTTGAACGCATACACTGTATGGGTGGAGCGAATACATCAAAGAAATCATTCAGGACATTGGCCAAATATATAAGTAAGTAATCATCTCTGGAGATAAATGCTGACACTTTGAACGAGCAACAATTTAGCAAAGTCAAGACAACGCTCAACATGTGTCTTGGCACCCAAAGAAAAAGCAGTTTTAGCCCAGTTTTAGGCCAAAATAACCCCGTTTAGGAGACTTTGGCGAGATGCGGTGGAGAAATTCTCATGGCTTGGGAGGGAGGTGGGGGTCATTCACTGTGTTTGCCAAGAATCCACACATGTCTCGTCCACTTGCTCGCGCAGAGAATGTGAACCGCAATTCCATCCGAACAGAATGGTTTCACTTGACATAACATTAACTGTACCACAAGTGAGCCCAACCCTACAGTGTGTCCTTTGTCTATAAGCACATCTTGTCTGATATCATTTGAGTCAATGACAGACTGATACAAAAGGAACGTTTTGCAGACATTGCTCTACGTCAAAGTGCTTGGAGAATTATACCAAATAGAGAAACACAAATTGCTCTGGACAGGAGGTCTTTCTACATGCCGTAACTCAATGCATAGTGACAGAAAGTACCTGACATGGTTCTCAGTCACACAGTTCTGGATGGATGACAGCTATTTTTAGGGAGCTGTCCCTTTAATCAAAATGATGAACATAGCCGTTTGCCCTTTTCTGTCAGACTAAGATCCATGTAGTGGAAAGAATCTCCTCATGAGAAACGTTGCCTGTCCACGAGGACCGGATCCCAAACACACACATAAACACAGTCAGAATCTTATAGTGTCGTCTAGGGGGCTGAAGTTTACCCATTCTTCGTAAGTAGGCAAATAAACGTCAAGCTGATTACGGATGGGAGAGTACGCCAAAACACTACAGTGAGTAGGAGCTGAGGCGTAGCGCCGCCCTGAAGCGCACGGGTCCGTCTGTGACGCAGGTTTGACATACAAGAGAGGGACGGCACTGAGGTCAAAGGTTATGAGACTACCTTGGGTGGCATAGTTTAGCCCCCCAACCCCATCCAACCCAAGCACCCTCTGGGGGACCATATGTACTTATTATAGATGTAAACGAGGAGGAACACATAACGCCTTCTCAGAATTTGGGGTTCCCCATAATATATTCAAATTAACACTGAAATTCCCAAAACATAAAATGTCACTGGGGAAGAAGAAAGTAAAAAGTCATTAGGCTATGGTTCCTTTCATGATGAGTCTGTAGATTTGGAAAATGTTGACCTCTGCCCATAGTGATGCAGACAAACCTCAATGGTACCTAAATGGTAGAAGGGAGACAGGGTAACCCCAGTGGGGTCATTGTAGGCAGGCAAACAGAGTAGGGGGCGCCATGCTGACGCTGTGTGGCCCACCCTGGGTAGGCCTCATTACCGCTCTGGGATGAATGTGTGTGTGTGTGTGTGTGTGTGTGTGTGTGTGTGTGTGTGTGTGTGTGTGTGTGTGTGTGTGTGTGTGTGTGTGTGTGCGTCCATGCTTGTGCGTGTCCATGCTTGTGTGAGTGAAGTATTGAATTTATAATATTGCCTGGGAAAAAGCTGGTCAGAGTAGGGTTGTGTGGAGTGAGAGACTATCACAGGGGTGGGTAGAGTGAGAGACTATCACAGGGGTGGGTAGAGTGAGAGACTATCACAGGGGTGGGTAGAGTGAGAGACTATCACAGGGGTGGGTAGAGTGAGAGACTATCACAGGGGTGGGTATGAGGGGCTATCACAGGGGTGGGTAGAGTGAGAGACTTTCACAGGGGTGGGTAGAGTGAGAGACTATCACAGGGGTGGGTAGAGTGAGAGGCTATCACAGGGGTGGGTAAGTATGAGGGGCTATCACAGGGGTGGGTAGAGTGAGAGGCTATCACAGGGGTGGGTAGAGTGAGAGGCTATCACAGGGGTGGGTAGAGTGAGAGACTATCACAGGGGTGGGTAGAGTGAGAGACTATCACAGGGGTGGGTAGAGTGAGAGACTATCACAGGGGTGGGTATGAGGGGCTATCACAGGGGTGGGTAGAGTGAGAGACTATCACAGGGGTGGGTATGAGGGGCTATCACAGGGGTGGGTAGAGTGAGACTATCACAGGGGTGGGTAGAGTGAGACTATCACAGGGGTGGGTAGAGTGAGAGGCTATCACAGGGGTGGGTAGAGTGAGAGACTATCACAGGGGTGGGTATGAGGGGCTATCACAGGGGTGGGTAGAGTGAGACTATCACAGGGGTGGGTAGAGTGAGAGACTATCACAGGGGTGGGTATGAGGGGCTATCACAGGGGTGGGTAGAGTGAGGGGCTATCACAGGGGTGGGTATGAGGGGCTATCACAGGGGTGGGTAGAGTGAGAGACTATCACAGGGGTGGGTAGAGTGAGAGGCTATCACAGGGGTGGGTAGAGTGAGAGACTATCACAGGGGTGGTAGAGTGAGGGGCTATCACAGGGGTGGGTAGAGTGAGGGGCTATCACAGGGGTGGGTAGTATGAGGGGCTATCACAGGGGTGGGTAGAGTGAGACTATCACAGGGGTGGGTAGAGTGAGAGACTATCACAGGGGTGGGTATGAGGGGCTATCACAGGGGTGGGTAGAGTGAGGGGCTATCACAGGGGTGGGTATGAGGGGCTATCACAGGGGTGGGTAGAGTGAGGGGCTATCACAGGGGTGGGTAGAGTGAGAGACTATCACAGGGGTGGTAGAGTGAGGGGCTATCACAGGGGTGGGTAGAGTGAGGGGCTATCACAGGGGTGGGTAGTATGAGGGGCTATCACAGGAGTGGGTAGAGTGAGAGACTATCACAGGGGTGGGTAGAGTGAGGGGCTATCACAGGGGTGGTAGAGTGAGAGACTATCACAGGGGTGGGTAGAGTGAGAGGCTATCACTCCTCAGCACCTCTCCTCCACTACCTCGCTAAGCCTCCTGAGTAGGTCAGATAGCTTCTCTCCACAGCTGGTGTATCCTTCTGCTAAGCAGCTAGGCCATTAGGGACCAGACCAGACATATATAAAGCCATAAAGCACTTATGATAAATTCAACAGAGGACAAGATTAAGTTTTGGAACAACACTGGGAGATGTAAATCTGTATGACAAATGGTCATAGTTTAGGGTCATACCTGCTTCGAGTCACTTTAAGGCTATAAGACTGCATTCTTTGTCTTAGAAATATGACTTTTAGGGTATTTCAGCCGCATTACTATAAGCCCGGCCTGAGTACACACAGAGGTCTCTAGGACACTGAAATATGTAAACATTTCTCTATATGACTTGAAATGCACACATGTACACTCACTCAACACTATATTTGCAACACCTGTACACCTTCTCATGGTGGAGGTGGTGTAATGGTGTGGGGAATGTTTTCTTGGCACACTTTGGGCCCGTTAATACCAATCAATCATCGCTTGAATGCCACAGCCTATTTGAGTATTGTTGCTGACCATGTGCATCACTTCATGGCCACAGTTTACCCATCTTCTAATGGCTACTTCCAGCATGATAATGCACCGTGTCACAAAGCAAAAGTCGTCTCAACTGGTTTCATGAACATGACAATGAGTTCAGTGTTCTTCAGTGGCCTTCCCAGTCACCGGATCTGAATCTAATAGAACACCTTTGGGATGTGGTAGAACGGGAGATTCACAGCTTGAAAGTGCACCTGAAAAATCTGCAGGAATTATGTGATGCAATCTTGTCATCATGGACCAGAATCTCAAAGGAATGTTTCCAACATCTTGTGGAATCAATGCCACGAAGATATAGTGTTCTTAATAAAGTGTCCGGTGAGTGTATCTCTACATATTCAACAGGAACCAATATAAACATATTACAAATGATCTATCTAAGCTCTCGGGGCCAGTAAATACAGTATCAAGTTGTTCTGCTGTTAATTACCAAACAGTTAGTGTACATCAACAGACCAATATTGGATTAAGAAAGTGGCATCTTTAATTGACACCTCCTAGTAACAGCACATTGAGTCCTATAGTCCCATGTCTCACTCTTCACAGCCAGTTCCCAGGCTAATTACATTGTGATTCATGTTCTCTTCTGTCTTAAATGGGTCTTCCGGCACAGAGAAAGAGGTGTGTGTGTGTGTGTGTGTGTGTGTGTGTGTGTGTGTGTGTGTGTGTGTGTGTGTGTGTGTGTGTGTGTGTGTGTGTGTGTGTGTGTGTGTGTGTGTCTGGCATGTTTTGGGTGTCTGCCCAGACCTTGGTGTCTCTGTCGACAGCTCTGTCAACACAGCACTGTTCTCGCCTGTTATCTAGCAATCTTATCAGTTGGTTTTAGAGAGAATGTGACAGTTTAGCTTTGAAAGTTGTGTTAAAAGTACACTTCACTTAATAAGACTTTAATCATTGGAAAATTGATTTCAAAGGAGCACAGACATTTCCTTTCAGTAGCTACATTCTCACATTTCGTTCATGGAAATGCAGATAATTCAATTACACTAACAAAATGTCTTGGAGGAAGAAATGTCAATCATGTTAGTAAGACCAACCGGGAACTTCTTCATCAAACACATTTTCCTTTCATCTGAATGCTTTTGTCTGAGAATCTCCAGCGGCACTCTCAGACGGAGTAAGCTGATGATTCACCACAATGAGAGAGACTCAAACAGGTGTCATTTAAGGAAAATCTATGCTCGGAGTTTGTGAATGCGAGAATCCAATATCTACGTATTTTATTTATATTTTTGTCTAATTAATGTGAGAAAACCAAACAGTAATATTGGAATGCCATAATCTCCACCTAACCATAGAATGCAGATTTCTCCAAGAGATCTCCATAGCAATGTTGGTATTCAGTCCACAGACAAGAAGACAATTGGGCCTTCTTTAGTTGTCCTGATTAGTGCCAGGAACATTTGAGTAAGTGTTAAATAAATGTTTATCTGTCTGGAAGATTTTCAAATTCATTTGGCAGTGGCATGGCCACGTTCATTAACGGACTCCTGCACTGTTTTGGCCATGGGAATTGGGCATGGGAGAGAAAGAGCGGGAGCGGGCAGATATTAATACTGCCTACAAGCCTTGTCTACAACTACCTACTGTATAAGGCCTGTGATATGAAGAACATGAAAAGCAATGGGGTTCAAAAGAGGAGTAACTATTTCCTGCTTCCTCAGAGGATAACCCTTCACGTATTCAGATCTATTGGGTCTCATCAATCCACTATGTAAACAGGAGGAATCCCCCAGGGGAGTAGACTGACTCAGACTGGGGCCTGGAGAAGCAGGACAGGGGAGCGATTGAAGGGACAGGGACGGCCAGGTTTAGGCACACGCTGTCTGGGGTAGAGGGGTGCTTCGAGAGGGTGGTGTGGAGGCTGGGAATGGTGGAGAAAGGCATGGACCAGGGCAGGGGGGGTAGGACAGGCAAGGACTTCCAGCGATAGGCACAGTCTGGCTGGGGTAGATGGAGGGACAGGAGAGGGTGGTGGTGGGGTTGAGAAGTGGTGGAAGGAAGTTTTGAGACAGATTTGTGCTGCTGCTCAGCAGTGTCAGTGCAAGCAGGGTGAGGGAGGGAGTGAACAGGGAGGGAAGAGTAATGAGATCTCAGAGGGAGAGAAGGGAAAGAGGGAAAGAGGGGATAAAGAGAACGAAATGTGAGGTGAGGGTCTCATCATTTACAGTATATGAGCTGGAGGATCAGAGAGGGAGAGAGAGAGAGAAATATAGAGAAGGTGGAGAGAGAAAGGGATACAGAGAAGGAGAAATAGAGAAGAGAGGCAAAAATAGTGAGAGAGAGAGTGAGAAAGTGAGGAAGTGTGAGAAAAGGAATATAGAGAAAGAGAAAGAAAGATGATAGGCAAAAAGAGAGAGAGAGAGAAATATAGGGAAGGTGAAATAGAGAAGAGGCAAAAAGAGTGTGTGTGAGAGAGAGAGAGAGAGAGAGAGAGAGAGAGAGAGGGGGGGGGGGGGGGGCACAGCCATGGAATATTGTCATGAAGTTATTGAATAAACATGGTACTGTATCAAGGTTAGCCTGACAATGGCATTGCTATCGGAAATCCACTGAAGAGAGTATAATTGGGTCTTTGTTATTAATAATAGTACCATCATTTTTGGTACTCCAGGTTCTCCAGTAACATATTCCCCAATTACAGGAGACAAATCTTGCAATGTATGAAGCTTCACGCCATTGACCAACACCAATGCTTGATACATTGGTTCTTATTCACTTGGGTTCTGTCATATCATTAGCCAAAACAAGTACACCCTGTCAAAGTTGAGCTCTAAATCAAGTTAAGTCTGAAATATGTAGTGCGCAAAGCCAACTAAAATGTAATAATGTTATAATACGAGTCACATAAATTACTTTATGATAACTTGAAAACACAACTGTGCATAAGTGTGTTGAAAATGAATCAACTTTGTTATCATTTGACTCTAAGAGGGATATAATGAGTGGGTTTTGGGATGATAGCAAAGTAAAGTCTGTGAGAAATAATGTTGAGCGTTTTCTCAAAGGGAACGTAGATAGACATATGGGGAGGGGTTGGGGGATATCAACCAAGGAGATGAACAAGAGCCTGTCCGTACTAAATGTGGCGGGAAATCTCAAGTGACCTGAGATTTTGAAGTTGCTAACCTCCTTATTGGATCCCAGCAGGTAAAAAAATATGTTGACAAGATAATGAATATAACGAATGCCCTCATTAAAGAGATTATAGAAGGACTACTATAAGTCTCTCTCTCTCTCTCTCTCTCCATCTCTCTGAATCCAGAACACTCTGGTTTACAAAAACAACTTGCCTACACAGCAGCCTTTGTTCCTACAACTCCCATGAGCACCGCACCCTGCCGTTAATGCAAAACCTTGTTATTTAAACAAGCCTCCGATGGACAATGTTTCTACAATGTTCAACAACAGAAATGATCACGTCAAGCTTGGGAAATCTTGGACGAGAGTGGAACAAGCTTAGAAAAAAAAGGGTTAGAAAAGGGTAAGGGTTCTACATGGAACCCAAAAGAGTTCTTTAAAGGGTTCTCCCACAGGGACCGCTGAATAACCCTTTAGTGGTTCTAGGTACAGTAGCACCTTGTTTTCTAAGAGTGTGCCTCAGTGTTACAATTTGAGGCACTTCACACATGATAACGGGGAGGTTGATTTCTCTGCACTGTTCAAGAGGAAGAGTCATGGTTATGATATCACCCTGTGTTGTGGGAGGGAGGGTGGACTGTATCAGTATATGTGTCTTTCTGACTAATGAGTACCACTGGAAGTTATTAATCATTGTAGATGTAATCTGGTGGCCTGCACTTGTAATTCATCTTGATTGGGCTCAGAGATGCAATGCTAGCTGATGCATGCCTGCAGGGAGTAACACAAGTGGCTCTTTTCAGGCTACATCTTAACAGTCCCTCCTAAAGACCGCTTCACCCTTACTAACCCTAACCCCAACCCCAGAGACCTCTTCACCCCCGCTACCCCCCCCCCTTATACTAACCCCAACCCCAACCCCAGAGACCTCTTCACCCCCGCTACCCCCCTGTACAAGTTCTCTCCTGCTAATAAAATAAATACCTATTCGATGTCAGCAGTGTTTCTAAGACAAAGTTGTACATGTCGGAAGGATACAGAATTTGATGGTGATTAATTTGATGGTGATTAATGGTTATTAATGGTTATTAATATATTTTATTTTATTTTTTTGAATGTCACAATCGTTTAGTCCATTCCCTTGTCATGACCAACTGACTATGAGACACTTACAGACCCTTTGAGGCTGGTGGAGGTAGAAATTGGAGGACAGGCTCATTGTAATGCATGGAATGGTATCAAACATGTGTGTTTTTGAGACCATTCCATGCATTACAATGAGCCTGTCCTCCGATTTCTACCTCCACCAGCCTCCCCTGTCACAGACTCTAGACTAGTGGAATGTGATGTTTCAGAAGTGTAGCTCATGGTCTATTTCTTTACCTCATCACAACCAGATGGAACAAGCTATTAGTTTAAGCACTTGATCTCAGGTGGAAAACATGGGATTTCATAGTTCGTGGATAGCCTTATTAGAGTTAGCTACCAGGTATTGATGACAATTCAATACAGATGCCCTTTTAATCGATTTTAATTTGAACGTGACGAATCTGAGAAACCCCCCTCTTATATTTCTTTTTGGTGTTTATTCACCTTCAAGGCATTTTGAATGAAGACATCTGACCCTTAAAAGCCTCAAATCCCTACTTAGACATGCTAAATATACCCATCTATCGTGTTAGCACAAAAAACATACTAAGAAAAAAAAAAACATAGTCAATGGCGATTAACCTAATACATTTTGAAAGTGCAAAGGAAAATATTAAGAGGACTCTGATATTTATCAGGATAACATATTAAAGCAAACGAGACCCTATAGGCTTCTGGACTCTTTACGGGCCAGCTGAGCAAATAGCACAGCGTGAGGAAACCGAAGGGTCAAGGTAAAGAAAATGGGGGAGATGTTGAAAGAGATACTGCAAAGGACGTTTATGCTTAGTGTTTGTATTAGGAGACGCAGAGATGAATGGATGGATGGAGGGACTGGTGGGTGCGTGGGTGGGTGGGTGGGTGAGGTGAGGTGTAACTCATATGAATCACCACGTACCTGTAAAAGTAGAGGCTGGTGGAGGTATAAATCGGAGGAAGGGGCTCATTGTAATGCATGGAGTGAAATGAGGAATGCTATCGGATTTTTAGCGCTTTGCACTAATACTGACATTTTGGGGGTTCATGTACATTTCGGATACATATTACCCCGGAGGCCGACTATTTTGGGGGTTCATGTACATCTCGGATACATATTACCCCAAAGGCCGACATTTTGGGGGTTCATGTACATTTCGGATACATATTACCCCGAAGGCCACAGTATATTCCACTCACAGAGACTGATGTTGAGCAGGATCAAAATGAACCACATGTGAACTACAGAACACTAAACACTCAATTGGCACAGTTATCAAGATGATTGCTAGCTAAACTATAACTCATGTGACCCATCACAATCCTATCAGTACATTTCTGTTTTATAGCAGAACTGTCTCCTTCTGAATACATTTTGATTGGGTGGGGACGGAGAATGTAAACATTCTAACGTTATGCATTAGCCAGCATAAATATCATGGTAATTGGACATGTTAAACTACCCAAACTCATGCATACATAAACATGTCATTCTCAATCCTACAGATGTGTGGAATCCAGGAATTCTGTCTTTACTGAAAATGTCGTGCAGAGCGTATGCAGTCTGAGAAGCCAGCTATGTCAGAATGGATGATCACATTATAAAGTGGTGTCAATCACTTCAAGGACCCCTGGTAGAACCGCGTTACAACAAAACTGAACATGTGTCGGTCACACAGCACATGATATGAAATACAATGCAACAGTGTAAAAGCACAGGTACTAATCCAGCTAATATGACCTCTCGAACCGGGGTATAACCGGTCTCCATTACCTTGACATACTTTTCACTTTTCTCACTAATCTTTATGTTTTCAATCTTTAAGTTATGGTGAGGTTTTAATATATTTAATAATAGTTTTTTTTCTTACCTTACCTCCACATGCACTTTTTTAATCAATTTGATTCTTTCACTGTTTTGTAATTTTTTTTTATGTGTGCAAATAAATAACTGCATCAACTTTCTATATAATAAGTAGGTTATGTATGTAAGTTAAGATGCCTCACCATAGTGTGTTGGCAAGGAAACAGGCAACAGGTATAATACAGAACAGCCTGGTTGTACATCCAGCCCTGGGTACACTGAGACTTCCATGTCTTTGTGATTCACATCCCTCCCTGGCAGACCAGCAGTCTGTTTACCTGGATCAGTGTTTGTCAGGGAAAGGCCGACCCACCTCAAGGGACCGGCCTGATCACTTTATTTTGGTTGAGAGGACAAGACGTAAACACTGGGATTCTTTCGGCACAATAAAAGGTGGATGGGTGGGGTGGGGTGGAAGGGCGTGTGTGTGTGTGTGTGGTTTGGGTGTGTATGTGCGATTTGGCTTGCAGGGCCCTCATCCCTCGCTCCCTCCCTCCTCCTCCTCCCTCCCTCCCTCCCCTGACCTCCCTCCTTCCTACCAGGCAACAAGGTCGAGTGAGAGAGCGCGCCCCGATCCGGCCGGTCGCTACGGAAACAATGGCGACGGCAGCGCGGTGACAGTGGGAGACAGGAACAGGCACAAACACAGGAACCTGCCATTCTGCCAGTGAGACAGACCTGCAGCCCTGAGTCTGGAACTCTCTCCCTTCTCTCTCAATATGCCCTAATATGACAACGCTGTGACACACTTACTGATTGTAGTCCTCAGGGAGGCTTCACGGAGCGCCACTGAGTCCTGGTGCATGATACAGAGGTATTTCAGGGGCTATGATGGCTACCTTCACCTCATATGCCATGGATCCGTTTTTTCTGATAATGGAAACTAGTTAGGGAACAACTCTGGGCCCCAGTTAGAGCCTATGACTAGGGCCTGGAGTTTTTCTCCTGCAGGTCATATGGTAAGGGAAAACCTCAGCCCCAGTCATGACGATGGCGCCCTGTGTATTACAATCAAATCAAGCCAACAAAGAATTACTGATTTCTGAGTGATGAATGACCTGTGTGTGTTTTTAGAACAGGTTTTTGAAATCTTTATCAAAACATGAGAGTGATATCATCAATCTTAACTTAAATCACTTTAAATACTATTTTAAAGAGGTATTAAAGACATACATTAATCATTGCTATATAACCGTTCTATTATGTTCTATACGGGTAAACTCCAGAGACTAAATTATGCACGGGGATGATGTTGAATAATGGACCCATTTGTCTAGCATTGTGGTATGTAGTCTGAACAGAAATGAAAAATGTGTATATGCTTTATTGTTCTTAATGAATTTATGGGATATTAGTTCATATTGATTTTTTTTCCATTAACAAGATCAGCAATCTTCGTCGTCCAAATATGGACTTTGTCAGCACTTCTCTAACAGTCTTTCTGCATTCTCACACAGTGAGAATTGTTTTCTACGTACACAATCTACAGTACATCTACAATCCCCTATACTGCATCACATATATCACAATGGGTCTGCCGTAAGTGATACAATTGGCCCATAAACCTGCCAGCCAATGATATAACCCTAACAATGTTTTCCTGTCCCAGCTCATTGTGCTGCAGTCCAGGTAGGCAGCATTCAAGGAATCCTCCAGGGTCTGGCCCAATATAAAAGATTACATCGTTCAGCAGCAGGGGGGGAATACCTTGGTATGTTCCATCCTCCTTCCCACTGCTATGGTACATCTATGTGGCATTGTTGAATATGAATAGAATGGACCATGAGGAAATCCCCCCCCCCCTCCCCCCCATAGACCGTGATGGAGACCTTGGGTCTGAGGGCTGGAGCCAAGGTAAACATAACCAATTAAGTGACTGCATTCATGTTGGTTGGTCTGATACCTGCCGGAGGAGGCCCGACGGTCTAATTGGCATGCAGGGCTAGAGCAGGGACCGGGATTGGGAATGGGAATGGGGCTGGGAACGTCGGGAACATCGGGATGGGAGTGGAGCGATCTTCCTGCCCCCATCCTGTATTAGCAGTGTTCACAAAGCCGCCAGCATCGCTCCCATTCAGTGGGAACCCCCCGCTGGGACGAGAGGCCCCACTCCAAAGGAATTCGAAATGTACAGCGCGGCCATCCACGTTTTTGTTTTTTTTCTGTCTGCGCTGAGAATGGGTTATGTAGGCGAGCCTAGTTGTGTTCTGTTGTCTAAAGAGGGAAAGTACCACACAAAGCTTCTAAAGACGACCTGAGAGCTCATTTATAACACTGCACGTATTGGCCCTCTGACCTATATAGCGATTGTTGGTTGGGAGTGAGAGTGTTAGTTTGTTGAGGTTGGATACAGGGTACTGTTGGTTGGTGAGTGTATTTTATCCATTTAGATTACACAGATAATGAACCTTATAAGGGCATATATTGTAGAGCATCTCCCATGATATGTACAGTACACTTAAGACCAAATAGGGTAGACTCTCTTTTCTTGGGCGCAGATAGCAATGTCTTGAAGTCCATTCAGTCCTTTTCAGTATAGTAAAATGATACAAAAATAGAGCCCTAAGATTTCTCTGCAGTTGCTTCCCAAGTGAAAGTATGTTTGGATAAAAATCTTGGTTTCAGTTCAAAATAAGTGAATTATTTGGGTTCCGAGAAAATCTAATTGGGAGACATTTTAACCCTGAGGCACAATGGTTGCCATGACAATTGTCCATTGTCTATTGTTTGATTCCTGCAGCCTCACCCCGTTTTAGCCAAAAACATATCCCACTGAAGAAAAAATACATTTACTGAACAAATGAATCCCTCGCCCTTTGTTTTCAAACAGATCGACCAGCGAGGCGCTTTGTCTTCCCTCCGCTTTCGTTGCCAAGGCGTTGGGACTCACTGCTTCGCAAAAAACAATTGATGGAACAGAAGATGGCGTGAAGCATGTCCAAGAACATGCCTTTCCGAAGTTTGGGGCCTTCCAATAGATACGCTTTGTATACCTCTCTCTCCAGTCCTCCTTTCTTCTTTCTTTCTCACACAATGTCTTTCCTTTCTCCTTCTTTGTTTTACGGTGAGTCATCAGAGCTTTCGGTCTCAGCTTGGCTTTGCTACAGAGACAGTATTCCCTTTAAAGTAGGCCAAGGAAATCGGTATAATCCGACCATTTGTTTCGATAGCTAACTACGATTATCTGTTCTCAAATTTGCTGGGAATCCATGGGGTTATTCACAGTAACAGCAAAGATCATGTGTTTATTCCTATTATTTGATTAATTGCTTTGTTTATTTGTCCAAATTGTTTGCTTGTTGTCATTACAAGACAATATGTTCTGGTTTTGTCGTTCATCCAACTTCCTTTCGGTCCATCGGTGTATTTAACTTCATACCTTAATATCTCAATCTTGGAAATCTTATTGGTATTGTCAGAACATTGAGGATATTTTGCAATATCATAAGAATACTGCTTGTTCTTCCAACTTTGCACTACAATAATATTTTTGAACCTTGATTTTGGCATGTACTGAAAGAACATAACTTAACATCCTACCTTATGGCAGAAAACCTACAAAATAAAATAAAAATCCTAGGTCCAAATAGTCTGAATAATCTGAACTGAGTAATGTGACATTCCTTGGTGTTTTACATAGCAGCACCCAGCTTCCATAGTTCGTCATTCAATCCCACATTTCTGTTTCACGTTGGATACAACCAGTGTAATCCATATTCCTGTTAACTAGCCTGTTGGGACCTTACTCGGGCTGCCATGTGAATATCCGTGTATACCAGGTGTCCACACCACTCTCTGAACCCCATATGTTTCAGATTTCTGAGTAGACTTGCGTGATCATACTGTAGATATAAACTGGGTCATTGAATGTCAGGGGGTGAATAAACTAAATGCTCTACTGTGCGGAGCTCAGCAGAACAGGATCCACCTCGTGAGATCAATACGAACAGTGTACTACAATCACACTGACTGAACAGCTTTTACATAACTGTCTTACCCCATCAAACACAGCGGCTACGGTACAAAGCCTCCGACAGTATGAATGGTAATCCTATTGATAAAATGTCCAACCTGTGAAACACAGCATGCATGGCGACGGATCATATGATGATGAATTATAAATGGCCAATCATTTTAGCTTCCGAATAGAAAACACTCCTGTCTCCTCGGTAGGCTACAATCATTCATTCTACAGTACCTGCAGAACACAGCAGGGTTCTGTGACACACTGCGCAGTTGTGCCGTTAACGGAACATGGAATAACGGCTTCATGTTCTTTTCCTCGATTACTCATTACCTCTCATTCACTCCCTCCATCCCCCTCGGCCGCCTCGTCCCCGCACACACCTGTACGCCCTAACGAGGTGAGCCAGAGTCCCAACACCAGAGTGCCGTTACACTGCATGCCTGGTCGATGTGTACACTTTCCTCCCTTTGTTAGCCCCCGCCGCTGCACACACACACACGCACACACACACACACACACACACACATGCACGCACACACACACACACACACACACACAGAACCAACCGGCTTCCTGAGAAGCAACATGGTGAGGCGTGTTTCTAATTATAACCCGGAGCGAGGGAGTGAGTAAGGCACACTCGGCGGGCTACTACGGCCGTGGGGTTTACGACCCCAAGGCCAACGCTTCCCCTGGACCCCACAGGCCAAAGGGCTGGTCGCTTTCTCCGGCTGTAAATCAGTAGTCTAGCTGGTGCATGTGAAACTGATAGTACTCGGTAAGGGACAGAAGAAAAACACTCTTGTGTGTTCGCCTGGATGCACTTGTCACTGTATAAGAAATGTTCATGTTTTTTGGGTTATTTTGTTATTAAAACTTAGTAATTTCAGTATCTAGTCATTTGCATCTGGAGCAACATGCAGTGGACCTGTCTAACTACTGAAAACACTCCAATTATATATGCATGAGAGATTTAGGTAACTGAATCATTATTCAACCCTTTTTAAAGTGCATATTGATATAACTTACAGTACTTCACAGGCCTCAAGTCTGTGTGGCAAGGCCATGTGTTAATACGCAAGAATAACTGAATCACCAGGCACCGTGACACTTTAACAGCTCCATAATGTGTTGGAGCTCCACCCGCTGAGCTGGTAATGTGTGTGCAGACGTGCTAACGTCCTGTGCGGAGAAACACCTCGGAGGTCTACACAGCAGCAGCATTACGCCCGGACGTGTTAAGAGAAGACCGGTCGTCTTAGTTCAAATTTGGCAGATCCTACTGGTGATGTGTCTGTCCACCGGGCCCGGGCCGATTTCCTGTTCAATTCCATCGATTCCGGAAGTGTTTTCAAACTCCAATTAAATTCCGAGGCTTTTTATTTTTTTTTAATTTACAGTCGAATGTAAAGAACCCACACGGCTGAGTTATAGAAAAATAACTGAAAATGAATTCCCTTATTTCAATTACCTAACTGGAATTCAATTCACTATCGAAATTCATGAAATTGAAAAGGAATTTGCCCCAACCCTGCATGTCCTCTCTAGATAGATATACAGTAGCAGCAGACATGATTTTCAGTGCCTCTGTGCTTTCATGCTA
>NC_139676.1:9314426-9339562 GCF_951799395.1 Argentina silus
CAAAAACAATCAGGGCTGCCACGCAAACAATGCAGCGGACAAAATACCTGAATGACCAATCGTCAACCGCAGGAATCTGGAATAACCGAACAATTGATCAGGATGATGTCACACCTCCCCCAGGGACCACTAGATGTAGTTGAGCATTAAGAGAGTGATGAGGTCACACTGGCACCTGGCTCGCTGTTTGATGGATGTCCCCGTAGGGAAATGCACTGAGGCAGTCAGACATACTTGACACTATTACACATTATTCTCGAATAATGCATGCATTCCCTACATATTGTTCATTATCACCAAGCCTGAAAAAAGGCCAGAAAAATACATAAACACAGGAAATTACATTCAATATGAAATGGCCCGGCGGTGGAGTCGAGGTCAATGTAATATTGTTGATCATGGGAAACTCGTCCCCCCTAATAACAATGATAAGACAAACAACGGTGGGCGGACATCACGGAGCAGGAGAGCAACAAGTAAAAGTGGACTTTTTCCAACAGTACACTACAGCGGGGTTGAGGACTCAGGGGTCCTTTGACACATGAAAGGGTCCTCGAAGCTGCCAGAGTCACTTTCAACACGCAGACGTTTTCCAGAGGAAAAACACATCTATATGGGCTTTTGTTCTTTTGTTAAAACACTATCAAGTGCTTGTCTGGGACGGGTGTATAGGTGAATTGCCAGGCGGAGGGGTTTTGATCTGGTTGTATTTGACTCATCCCAGATGCATAGTTAGACAAGATGTATTGATTCACTGAGACAAGTGTAAGCCTGTGGGGCCGTATGGAAGATATACCGCTGAACTCTACGTGGTTTGTCAAACCTGTGGATTGTCAGTCATGCTGCAAGAAGAAACTGTTCATTACTTTGCATCGTGGCATGATGTGGAGAGGAAGGTGAAATCAAAACATCTCAGAATCAGAATCAGAATCAGAATTCTTTTATTTGGCCAAGTATATTTGCACACACAGGAAAATTGACATTGTGAGGTTGGTGCATGGGACATAAAAAAACAAGAGCAAATATTGACAAGAAATGTACAATTTTCATGTTCAATGAACATAGAATTATAATAATTTATAAGGATAAAGAATAGAAGTTGGTCATAAAACTGATGCAATGATTTAGGTATTGATATTGTACTTTCAATACTGGCAATCAGAATAGTTGGATATGGAAAGCTTGGAAAGGTCACTAGATCCACTAGATTGTACGTGGGTATTGGGAGCACTATGCCAAAAGATTGCAGGACAAAGACATCATTTCCTTGACTATACTGACATCTACTGGATAGCATAGGACACTGCATGTAGACCTACCAGTGAGGTTGCAGCTGTGGATGTTTTACATGAGTGTTAACCTATCATTGATATAGGGTGCCTACACAGTTCCATTCAAACCCTATACACACACACGGCAATGCAACGTAACATATTTTTTGTGAGATATGATAAACATACTGTAGGCAATTGAATGAGATGACAACATGCTCTTTTGATCTTTTGCAAGAGAAATCACCCATTTTTGTTTGACTTTTTACCTCTGTGAATATATTGTAACCACATACTTGTACTGTACCATTCAAGGTGTGCAATATGTTCTGGTTGGAACAGAACGTCCGATGCATATTGCCATAGAAACATGATGGACCGAAAGTCAGTGCATGTCAACATTGTTTGTCAAATCAAGGATTTAAACCATAAATGAGCATACAGGCCAAACCAAAATGTGTCATTCATAGCTAAGGTTGGATTATGGACCAGGCCAGTGGGGCCAGGGTTAGCCCCAGGGCCTTGGACTGCCAGGGGGCCTCTAAGCCTCAGGCCGCGTGTGGTGCGTGGCCCAAGACTTCCGAAGGACTTCCGAAGGACTGACCACTAGGTCCCTGGGGCTTAAAGCGTGATCTGACCACTAAGGCCCCTGGGCCCCTCGGCACCTACAGTGTGAGGGTCCCTGGGCTCCTCCAGGATTAAAGCATGAGCTGACCACTAGGGCCCCCGGGCCCTGCAGCGCTTACAATGTGAGGCTGAAATTGACTGTATGAAACGATTTCAGGAGGTAAGACTCTTGACCTCAACAATGATTGGATAAACCCCTTCCCTCACCTACAGTACCTACAAAAAATGCTCTTACAAAAGGAAGTTAATCAAAAACCGACCTATTTTGAACTGCTCTGTGTGTGCAGTTATTACCTTCATCATGTCCTCAACGGTTCAGCAGGGCAGTGCTGGGAGGAGAAACGATGACTAGATAACTTGTTGATAGATGCAAGACGCTTCAGCAGACAACCGCACCTCCATACCCGCCCCTCTGACTGGCTGCAGTTGAAGTATAAAAGCCAGGTGTGGCATACGACAGCGGGACCGCAGTGTTGTAGTGAAGTGGCCTCAGGTGTTCATTTAGAAACATCGTCGCAGTCCCACACCTCGACTCGGTGAGTGTTCCGCAGTATCACACCTCGTGGGCATCGTGGGTTAGACTGTATGGGCTAGTTTCCCGGACACAGATTATGCCTAGTCCTGAACTAAATTGCAGAATAGAAAATCTCCATTGAAGATGCTATTTAGTCTAGGATTAGTCTTAATCTGTGACCGGGACATGTATTGTCAATGGAGATTTTCCACTGATAATGTTATTTAATCCAGGACTAGGCTTAATCTGGATCTGGGAAACCAGCCCTTTTATCATTGTTTATTTGTCATTTTATCTTATCTTAAATGCATGTGTAACTGTTTCTTGTACTGAGAGTATTATCAAACATTGAAAACAAGATTTTATTTCGTCTCAAGAGAAGATACAAATGTGTATGGAGTTAAAATGAGGTTGTTGATTAGTTGTTTTTATATGAATATTCATGGGAATAACATTTATTTACTCTTCCTTCACCAGTTCCAGTGGTATCTGAGGAGCATGGCGTCTAGTCTGCTAAGCCGCTGCTTGGCTTCTTCTCTGAGACCCAGCCTGAGTGTGTCAGCCACAGGTAACACAGCTTGGATGGGAGAAGATAGGCCAATCAGAACAGTGTTGGTTTTATTGTTGCCTATCAGCATTCACTTGTGTATTCTACTCGTTCTAGTCACTCTGAATATGAAGATTAAAGCCACAGTCTGTAAAATGTCAGTTTCAATACGTGAAACACCCTCTCTGATGTGATGGGTATTACTTATTAATATCCTCATGAGATCAGTGCGGCTGTATTATCTTATCATAGCCAAGAACGAATGATCTCCATGACTTCGTTATTTATGTTCTTGTTTTGCGTTGTTGCTCTTGTGGAATGTCAGTCATTCCTTGAGCATAAATATCAGGGGAGGCTCAATACCATTGCATGCATTACAGTGAGCCCATCCTCCAATGTCTACCTCCACCAGCCTCCACTGGTGCAGATACATCATAGAGATCTGTGCTATTTGCAGGAGAAAATGACATAGGATTAATTTGCTCCTTTGAGTATGTGTTTGTTGGTGGCTCGTTCATGACGATATGCACGTTAAGGGTGGCTTTGATAGTAGTCTTTTTTTTTTTTTCTTAGTCTCATTTTACGTACTGAATACTTCAAGTCACTCGACCTTCAAGTCACTTGACCTCACCCTACCAGAAGGGGTCATGGGACAAATACCTTACAAGGAAGCTAGCTATTAATTGCGCCTGTGTTTTTTCTGAGTGAAATCGTTCAGTTGAAGGAGGAGGGGACGAGGAAAGAGAGAGAACAAAGGTGGACATAAATGATCAACCAGTTTTATCTGGTTTTTTGTAAGTTATTATTGTCAGAAGGTCAAACTGTCTACTATCATAGAGGTACAGTCCAGTGTAGTTATGTATTCTGAGAGTCAAGACAAACACTCCCACCTCCTCCTCAGCTGTCTCATAGGTTCCTTACTCTTTACTACTTTCTTCTTACTAATTATATGAAGTACATGCACTGTTGAACGTCCGATACACTTTTGGTTTTAACTGACAGTTTACCCAATTTTTATAATTTGTTAATATTTCACATACCTTTTCCATGTAGTCTACATGTCTACATTTGGCTACATTTAATAATATCACATTAAGAAAAAACTATCCCTTTAAGATTACTACACATAATACCAATCTTTAAATTGTATTAGTTAGTACCAGACTGAATATGTTCTGCCTTCCCATAATTTGTATTGAAAAGCTTGTGTTATTATCACAAATAAACCTATAGAATCATGTTGATGTTTTCTGTAGGATATCGCCATGTCAGCAAAGCATCAGCCAAGACAGTGGAGGATGTTGAGTTTGATGGTCCCTGTATGAAGACCGAGGTTCCAGGCCCCATATCTAGGGTAAACAAATGAATACAATCTCTGGACCCAACCTAGGGCCAGATAGACAAACTAAGCATTTGCACGACTGCAAAGTTTGCTACTGTAATTTTCAGAAAAGAGAATAGAGCAATACAAGTATAGGTAACCTTAGTTCAATTAAGGTTATAACAGAAGATCATCTTTAAGACCATTCAGTGGTTAAGCTGTGTTGGTATTGATTGTATCATGATAAAATAAGGTATTTTACTTCAGAAATTTGGCAGGTCTCTTTTTCTTTTCAAAGTATATTATCCATTCATACTGTATATCTTCCATGTTGTCTTCTACAGAGTCTATCAAAGCAGTTAGAGACGGTTCAGGTGAGTGTCTATGGAATTCTCCATGCCAGGGGAGGCTGGTGGAGGAAATTGGAGGACGGGCTCATTGTAATGCATGGAACGGAATTAGGAATGGTATCAAACGTTTAATGCCATTTCTCATTCCATTCCATGCATTTCAATGAGCCCATCCTCCAATTTCTACCTCCACCAGCCTCCCCTGCTCCATGCATATGTGTGTGGCACATTTACATTCAATGTTATCCCATGGAGAGTTATTAAAACACATTCAGTAAATTTCATATAGGCTCTGAAACGTATGTCTCTTGGTGCAACATGAATAAAAAGTGATACAAATGTCCCAGTGAAAGGTGACGTCATGCCTCTTGAAATGTCTGTGTCCCTCCAGAATGTCATCCAGGTGAATTTCTTCTGTGACTACGAGGAGAGTAAAGGTAACTATCTAGTGGACGTAGATGGGAACCGCATGCTGGATGTCTACACACAGATTGCATCTATACCTATAGGTGAGAGTCCCTGAGGTCCTGTTTTGGTTTGAGAATTAGTGAAAGCTCCTCCGTTGAAGATGAAAGATTTCCTTCTGTGCTTTTCTGTCTTTGACTTTCAGGATACAATCACCCAGCACTCACACAAGTCATGGCTGACCCCACGAATTTGGTAAGCACTAATGTTTATGTAGAAACTTGAAGGTGTACTCAAGAATGAAATTGTAAGATAGTCATTGATGAACGTGTAACTCTTTTCTCATAAATGTCTCACTTTTCTCACAAATGTCTCAGGGTACGTTTGTGAACCGCCCTGCTCTTGGTATGCTTCCACCAGGGAAATTCCCTGAAAAGCTGTTTAACGGTCTAATGTCAGTAAGTTAGATTTTTTTGTTTCTGTATACACCTTGGAATATGTAATTATATCTTTTATAAAACTACCTGCTAGAGTTTGAGTCAATTACCACTCAACTGAACTGAACACTGAACTTCTACAAAGGAGTACAACCAAATTACTGAATTGACTGGAATTTAATTGAACAGACTTCAACCTTGAGCCTTACACGAATCTAAACGGATGTGCTTCCTCTAATATCCACTAGGTGGCGCCCAAGGGCCTCAGCCGTGTCCAGACTATGGCCTGTGGCTCCTGCTCCAATGAAAACGCCTACAAAGCTATCTTCATCTGGTACAAAGTAAGTGATGGAACTGGAGTTGTGTTGTAATATAATGTAATATATTACAACACATATATAATTACATTATATTATACAGTATGTAATATAAAAAGGTGTCACTGAAACATGTCTATTGTGTATATTTCTTAGAACAAACTGAGGGGAACTAATGAGCCGACCGCAGAGGAGGAGATAACCAGTGTGATCAACCAGGTGGGTCTTGCTTGACCACAACGCTGAGATTTCCCTAATGTTATATCATATATACTTAGAAACACGCACTTAGGGCAATGAGTTTCTCCAGACCATGTGACCTGCCCAGGAATAATGCTGGGCCCAACAGTAGTTTATGGCCTAGAACTTCAGCCCAGAGCTTTTTCCTGGTCAGGTCATTGAATTAAAAAAAATATTCAACATGTATATATAAATGTGTAAGTCTGGCCTGTAGTTCCTTAGTCCAGTATTCTCTCTCCAGGCCCCTGGTTGTCCAGACCTGACTCTCCTGTCCTTCATGGGGGGGTTCCATGGCAGAACAATGGGTGAGACAGAAACGCTATTTTTCAATGAACAATTTGTCTAATTTGGTACAAAAACAAAGAAAACCAAGAATACACACCCGAATACAAACCCAAAGTACCATACAAATTCCATACAGTTCTATACAAACTGTCTTTCGTTCTCCCAGGTTGCCTGGCAACCACCCACACTAAGGCCATTCAGAAGCTGGACGTCCCAACATTTGACTGGCCCATCGCCCCCTTCCCTAGGATGAGGTACCCCCTGGACCAGTTTGATAGGGAGAACGCCCAGGAGGAGAGCCGCTGCCTAGAGGAGGTCTATTCCCTTTTTCTCACTCTCTCTCTCACTCTCTCTCTCTCTCTCTCTCTCTCTCTCTCTCTCTCACTCTCTCTCAATCCCCCCTCATTTGTCTACCTACCTAATATCCTTCAGTCCTCGCATTCATTCTCTTCATCCATTCTCATCTTTTTTTTTCCATCTACTCATTCCCTGATTCATCCTTTTTTCATTCGTCTTCGTCCACTCTCTCATCCCCCCTTACTCTCATCCACACCCCATCCCTCCATATCTCTCATCCCTATGACTCACATCCTTCTATTCCATCCCTCCATCCCTCTCATGTCTCAGGCGGAGGACCTGATAGTGAAGTGGGGGAAGAAGGGGAGGCCAGTGGCGGGGGTCGTGATCGAGCCAATCCAGGCGGAGGGCGGGGACAACCACGCCTCCCCAGACTTCTTCAGGAAACTGAGAGGAATCGCCAAGAAAGTAGGTTACCTAGGCAACCTTGGTGGTTATCAACATCTGGATGCAAAGAAATCTAACTCCGCATCTACCGTCTACTGTATTCGCTGCGGCTTGACCCACGTTGAATAGTCAAGCAAATAATACCGTGAAATTAGTGGATGATATTGAGTATGATCATGTGATTGGTACATATTACTAGTCACCCAATAGGGAGTGAGGATATGACTGTCAACAAGATTTAGGTAAACATATAAAGAAGTTTCAGTGTTGTTATTTCTGGTTTATTTCTACTGTAGTTATTCCTGTGAGTTATAACTATTGTAATAACAGACATGCACATTTACAGTATGTCCCTTCTCATTTGACCTTTGTGTGTCCATCAGCATGGATGTGCCTTCCTAGTGGATGAGGTGCAGACAGGGGGCGGGTCTACAGGGGAGTTTTGGGCCCACCAACACTGGGGATTGGACGACCCTGCAGAAATAGTTTCCTTCAGCAAAAAGATGCTGACGGGAGGTTACTACTACAAGGACGAGTTCCAGCCAGATAAGGTTGGTAGTAACTTCTCTGGTCCTGGTTCCTTTCTGTTTAATGGCTTAAAATATGACAACTTAGGTTAATAATCAGTCTGTATTAAAAAATTAAAGCTAATATTGGGATATAAACTCACTAACGTCTAAGCTATACGGTTTTCCTTTCCTTTTTGTCAAGGCATATTGCACAATGTGTGTTTATGCTTCACCGATGGTTCTCTCCTGTGTGTCGTCTTCAGCCTTTCAGGATCTTTAACACGTGGCTGGGAGACCACACCAAGAACCTGTTCCTGACGGAGGTGATCAAGGTGGTCAAGACCGAGAGGCTGCTGGACGAGGTGAAGAAGACTGGCAAGGTCATGCTCCAGGGCCTGTATGACCTTCAGGTGAGTGGTGGGGCCCAGGTGGGACCCAGATATAGAGAGCCAGATATAGAATAGCCGTATTTGTTGTTGTTAGCTTGGTGAATCATACACCAAATATCAGTATGTGAGAATGGTGTGTGGATAGTGGTAGGTCTCTATAGGGTGTGTTTTTGAAGTGGTAGCCCTTGAATGGGGGTAGAAGGTGGTCACAGTTGAAGACATAGGATAAGTGTGTAGAGGGAGGAGTGTATTTTGTGTGTGTGTGTGTGTGTGTGTGTGTGTGTGTGTGTGTGAGGCATAAAGGCTGCATCATCAGTACTCCTTATCTCTCTTTCTTTTCCTGTCTCTGTCTCTCTCTTTTAGATGAAGTACCCTCACTTGCTCAGTCGAGCAAGAGGCATCGGGACCTTCTGTGCAATCGATGTGAAGGATGAACAAACTCGCAACAACCTTATCCTCAAGGCCAGAAATAAGGGTAAAGTACTTAATCTGTAGGTTGGGATAGCAGAAGAGCAAGAATCACCACAAGGGGGACAGTACACCAACTCAACATAAGAATCCTAAAGACGAGCTACGCGTTAAGTACATTCATGTCAATCAAATAACTTTTAATAATAATTCATGTCATCGTTTACAGGTGTGGTCCTCGGAGGCTGTGGAACTCAGTCCATCCGGTTCCGACCGGCTCTAGTGTTTAAGGAGCATCATGCGAACCTCTTCCTGGACATCTTCGACGATGCTATCGCTGAGCTGAAGTAGAGCAGTCTGCTGACATGTCCCCTCCTCACTGCGTACTCTGAGGGGAAAACATTAACGCTTTTTCCCTTTCACCTACCCTGCTGTGCTTCACTGCATTCAAAATTGTTTTTATAGGAAGATACAGGCTGTCTATGTTCTGTCTATATTGCTTGCATTTGGTCATTGTCATAAAACATGTTCTTTGACTGTATAGAGCGGCACTATGTTCAAGAGTGATTGCAAAATGCTTTTGCCGGACACAAATGTAATCTTATGTGTATATATGCCCCATCACATAATTTCTACTGTACACTGCATCTGTTGTAACAAGTAACTTTCACATTTCTGGTTTGTACATTGAAGTAGCCGTCTAGTTGGTAGTGATTGTAATGCACACTCTTTGGCTAAAATAATGTTAATAGCTTTCTGTATAGTTTTAAATAAACCTCCAAAATATGTTGCTTAAATGATCTGCATCTTTTCGTTATTGAACACAGATTGTCACAGAACAGTTGTCATAACAACCATAACAATATAACTTTATTTTAGTCATACAGAAATCATTTAACAAGAGAGCATACTGTAATATACAGTAGGCCTATGTGCAGACTCTTCTCTTTGTGCTGATGAACACACAGTATCCAAATGCTCACAACATACAGTATATCAAATCAAAGTCCCAAACACTTTCTGAAAGGCCTGTTTGTCAACCACACGTCCCAACCGGGGGGAGAAATACAGGGTCTCAGGACTACTGTAGCGCTTCAGACGTAGTATACTCTCACCCACGGAGTCCCCAGTGTCCCCGAGAGTCATAACGTCCGACACAGCCAGGTACACATCGTGCCGTCTGCCCCAGAATGTGAGGTGGGACACCTTGAGAGTGGTCTGGGAAGAATCCAGGTACATCATCCCAACCACTCGTCTGAGGAAGTGGCTTGCAGTGTACAACATGACCCCAGCAAACATGGCTATTCCGGTGCTGTAGCTAACCAGCAGGTATGAAGCTTCTCCTAGGGAATACATGTAGAACACAGGGGGGAGCAAGACCAAGGTGATGGCAGTCTGCAGGAGCTTGAGTCTGGATACAGCTCTGAGAAGCTTTATGTGCGGTAGCGAGTAGATGAGCGTGTACTTCTGAGTGGATAAATCGGTACATTTTGCCAGTGCATTGACGTAGGGTGATGGAGGTCCAGGGTAGGCGTGTTGGATGGGGGCTGCTGTCCCTCCTGGGTCCAGTCGACTGGGTCTATGGAGACGGGTGCCACAGAGGAGTTGACTTGAGGAGCTTCTCAGTATGCAGTATTCCCTGCAGTGTGACAGCACTCTGAAGGAGAGGCTGGGGAGGAGTGTTGACCGATGCTGGAGGATAGAGAGAGAGAGAGAGAGAGAGAGAGAGAGAGAGAGAGAGAGAGAGAGAGAGAGACATTAGAATGGATGAGATAGAACTACAGTTTTGTAGTTTTATCAATAAGAGGGATACAGAGCAAGAGCAAAAAAGCACGCGATTTTACGACATAATACAATATGATATAACTATATCTTTGTTGCAGTAGAAATCGAAATTTAAACGTTAGAGAATTTAGAATCGTGATTAGATTAACTAGCTAGCCATCTGACCATCAACCAAGTCGCCAAATTAGGACGTACAGTTCCCTAGCTAAACGTATGTACAACTTACCATGTCAGCCGACGTCTACCTTGCAAAATACGACTAAAAGCATCAACAGTAAAGGCTGTCAAAGGAAGACGTGTTTGGTTTGAGTTGACGGCTAGGTCATATCTAGGTCTTTTCTGCCGCATTAACGAAGTAGTTCCGGTTCACGAAATTTCTGAACTTTTCTAAATAAAAGTCACAAAGTCAAAAACATAAAAATATTAAAAACTGTGTAATTATTGTTTATAGAACATGCATAGTGTTTATTGAATGATATGTCTTTTTCCTGCATTATTCATTTAATTTCACACATACGTCTAAGCTGTCATATCCGCCATACTGTATGTGACAGTTCTGCCAACAATGTTGCTGTTTTGCTGATGTGAGTGTTTTGTGAAACAAACGGAATTGATTGACATCTATTGCGTTTTGTTGTGTGCTGCTCCTGCATAAACATTTAATTGATGTCAAAAACATTTTCTGCAGCCTACTGCCTGGAGTGGAGGCGACTCGGCAGGGAATCTCGCCGTTGTGCCGCAAGTACTTGATTCAGAAACGGTTGACAACAACCTTATCGCCACGAATGATACGTGGTAACTGTATGACATTCTAAATGCATTGGGAAGTTGCTGTCAAACCGCTAAAGAAAAGCGTGTGAAAGAGGCTTGTTGGCGGTCAAACATGCTGCAGATTGGAGATGAGGTCGCCCTTTTCTCGGTGGTGTTCGTCGTCGTTCTTCTCGGAACTAGGAGCGCAGTGTGGTCCACCTCCCTCACCGCCTGCCTCTACGTCTTCTTGGTAACGTTCCGATTCCCTCAAGTCCCGTCCAACCGGGCAGTACAGGTGCTGCGGCCCGCTGTAGGTACTGTTGGTTCCGGCAGGGTGTCAGTGGTCGCTCACCGGGGAGGAGGGCATGACGCGCCGGAGAACACGATAGCAGCTATCCGGGAGGTGAGTCGAGGAGAGGCTTCCGTGCACCAGAAAATCCTGGCTCTTTCTCTTCCTCAGTGAGAGCTAATCATCAGTTATAGTGCACACATTGTACAGCACAGCAAGACATTGTGTACTTTGTGTGCAGTACAGGCACAAGTGACCTTGACTGTGTTCCAAAATGCGTTCTTGCACTCTATCTAGACTCTAGATAGAGTGCAAGAACGCATTTTGGAACACAGCCATTGATTCATGTCAACTGCCATAGTGAATCTGACACAAGGCCAAACACGTATAAGATCACATTCACAAATGAGTATCCTATTGAACTGTGTATAACTGAGAAAGAAGTGCATAGAGATATAATGTCAAACAAGCTCTCCCTTGCTTCTCCGTAATGTCATTCCTCTCCTCTTCTAACCCTGTCTTGTGTCTACCATCACTAGGCCAGTAAGAATGGGGCGTCAGGGGTGGAGTTGGACCTGGAGTTCACTGCAGATGGTGTCCCTATTCTGATGCATGATGACACGGTGGACCGCACCACCAACGGGTCAGGACCACTCAGCCAGCTGAGTTTCTCTGAGCTGCGCAAGCTGGATGCAGGCGCTGAGCACAGACTCAGGTGAATGGGGCTGTGGGGGACAGACAGACAGACAGACAGACAGACAGACAGAGATGGACAGACAGACAGACACAGAGACGGACGGACGGACGGACGGACAGACAGACTGAGACACACAAAGAGATGGGCCTAATTGTAGGGTTCTGTGAGTTTTGGTTTACAGCCTGAGACTTGGCTTAAAACTCATTTAGTGCCGAGGGTGGCTTTAGTGCCGATGGCTATTCACCAAAAATGCATAAATTATAATGCTTCATTTTGTAGCCAAACAAAGTATTGTTGCTAGGTAAATACCACAAAAGAACACTTGGCACTCGTGCTAGATGGTGAGTGTTCCGGAATTCTTTGGCAATTAGTAAGCAAAAACAGGACAGATAGCACCATTGTATAGTGTTGCTAGGCAGTTGGGACTTGGCCAAAGACAGCGGTGTAAATGTTAATGTTGTGTGACCCTCAGTGTCAAGTTTGGTGGAGAGAAGGTCCCTACTCTGCAGGAGGCAGTGGAGGAATGCATCAGACTCCAGCTGACCATCTACTTTGATGTCAAAGGTCACCCAGATGAGGTACAGCCAATCGCATGCCTTGGATATATGTATATTACTATACATCTTGGGCTTTGTCAATGGGGTGCAATGTTACGAATGTTATAGAATATGCAAAAAAAAAATAATAATAATCCGTTGACGCTTATATTCTTTACTGTACATTTCTTCCAGCAAAGCTCTACTATGTACAGCTGAATACACCTAACCTATAGATAGCTTAGTTGGTCTGTTGATTTAATGGTTACATGGCCACTTAGGATTGGACTGTTCTTTTTTGTTGTCAAAAAGTACATTTTTAGAACAGGGCCATTTGAGAGCATATTGTTTCAGGCAGTGGTCCACTTTAGTTCACGCTACAGAGCAGTGCTCCAACTGACAAACAGCTGTTGGATCACCAGCCTGTCTGAGAGAAACACACACACACACACACACACACACACACACACACACACACACACACACACACACACACAGTATGGTTTTATGTAATGTTCTGTTTTTTCCCTTCGCAGGCAGCAGCTGCTCTTAAAGAGATGTACAAGAAGCATCCAGTCCTCTATAATAGCAGCATTGTCTGCTCTTTCGAGCCTAAAGTCATTTATAGGGTAAGGGTGTGCAAAGGGGTAATGGTTCTCAAAAGGCATCTAACAGACATGGTAAACTCATAGTCAATGCAATTCTATCTCTGTGTGTCCCTCCCTTGACCCTCTCTGGCCCAGATGAGACAGGCTGACCCGGAAGTGGTCACAGCACTGACCCATAGACCATGGTTCCTGAGTCGGTTAGGCGATGGCACGCCACGCTTCTCATCGCAATGGAAACACCAGTGGACACAGGCGCTGGACGTGATGCTGGACTGGGCGCATCACCACCTGCTGTGGAACCTCTGTGGCATCTCTGCTTTCCTGGTGCAGAAGAACTTCATATCCCCGTGAGTCACTGACGTTTGGCACCCTAGCTGCCATGTTGGCACCGAATCGTTCTGTTACCAGTTGTTGTATTTGCCTCGGAACTTTTGGTGCCAATAGGGTGCGCCATTGAAATTCCTAATCTTGCGCACAAAACAAACATACAGTGCATACAAAATAATACAAATATTCTTGCAAAGAACACGCAGTAAATAGTACAGGTAAGTACCCTGTGTAGAACCCTTGATACAACCTAAGGTGTCCTACTTTATGTAAACCTTGATCCGATGCAGCTTTGTTATTACTGCTCACACAGTCAGTTGCCCACATGGTTAGCTGTGTAGTTGACTGTTAAACCTGTTAATATGCACCCTGAACAACAACACGACCTGTCTTTTTATAATGTGTAACAAGCAAATACTTACAATGGATATGTTAGGAGTCACGGCAGGTAAGGCAGTAGTGAGTGTCACGGCGGTGAACACGGCAGGACTAATCTTATGATTCCTCGCCGGTCTCCTCTCCTCCGTCCACAGGGACTATGTGCAGTACTGGGCCCAGAGGGGTGTGGAGGTGGTGAGCTGGACCCTCAACACAGCCGTGGAGAAACAGTACTACCAGGACCTGCTCAAAGTCAACTACATCACAGACAGTCTAGTAGAGGACTGCGACCCCCATTATTGACCACAGTAGCACACACACACACACACACACACACACATTTAAGCATTAAAAAAAGGATGAAATTGACATGAAGACTTGAGACATGAAGTGTTTAACTTTACAACACTGCATTGTATTTTCAATTGTTCAGAAAATGTATGGACATAGGATGCAAAACCTACAGTGCAATTATACAGAATAGAATTAGCCTTTTAATTCTGTCAGGGAATATGTCCATGTGTACTGTATTTACCAACTCAGGAGTCCACCAATAAGTACACGATACACAAGTTAATTTTTTTGGGTGCATTATCCATTCCCCTGATCTCTGTTATAGCTCATACTGTGAAATGTTGAGGCCTGCTAATACTTTTACTACTGATAGTAATGCCTTCATAAACCCTAGAAATGCTTCACAATTCATTTATAAGCAAATTCTGACAAAACTACTGTACACATATGGTGCTGCTAACTCAAAAATATGACGTCATTCCTTTGCATTACTCCTCATGTGCTTATTGCTTAACCGCATGAAATACTAAAAATAATGAGGTGCATTCATTTAACATAATCTTGAAGAAAAAAATAAAATAGAATCTGGATTACACTTGTTCAGCTTCCCTCCCTCTCTCTCTCTCGGTAGCCTATTACTGTTAGCGTTTGTGTGAAATGAATAACTTGGGTAGATCATTAGCTACATGTATTGAGCCCAGTATTTCAAAACTTGTAATCTTGATCCAATCGAGCTGGCTGATTTCCCATATGCTACTCAAAGTCTGCCATATATCTGATCATGGATAGCGAAAAAAGATTCCAGATCATTCTAATCTAGATTAAACATGTTGAAATACTGGGTCCTGGAGACAGGCCCCATCCATGACCTAGATCGCTGGGGTAAAGGTAGACGAGTAGGTTCACCTTGGCTAAGCCTGTCTGATCCGTTACCAAACAGGTTTCTCTGTGTTGCGTATACCTATATCCTCATTCCTAATTGTTTCCTTATTCCCAACCGATAAAGATGGCATATTGTAGGGGTTATATGTTGGTAAAATCAAATGATCTTGCGCTGAACAATAATTCAAGGTAGCTAAATTGAGAGCTTATTTCACTAGTGGAAGCCCAGCCAAGAGACACAAATCCCTAATAGTCCAAGCACGTGGATGGAGAAGCCCACCCTATTCACCATGATGAAGCACTTTTTTTTTTTTTTTTTTCATAACTCTATGTATCGACTTTATCATGGTGAATAGGCTGCTTCTCCATTCACATGCTTTGACTATTAGGTGAAAGGTCATTGGTAGAGAGAACCCATCAGGGGGTTCTCTCTGATCTGTGCGTGCGTGAAGTGTCTTTCACACTTGTAGGACGTTTACAGTGTGCTGGTCACTCCGAAGGTGAAATCTACTCTAATATATCCGCTCAAGACGTAGCGATAACGGAAGAAGGGCAACACTTTGTAAGATCAAAGACACAGACAGAGGGGGACTGCTTCACCTTGGATGACCTATAGCCAATATACCCTTGGAGCAGCAGACAGCGGTTTACAGATCAAACATATGTTTATTCGGAGCGACGACAAGAGAGCGCACATTGCGGTACCGTGGTCCCTTTTGGTGGCAGTTGCTTGCAGGCTACGGTAACGGAGGCTGGCAGACGTATACCAGCCCAGCTGACTTGGAAAAACACGCTGCAATATTTTTTCCACCGTGGCTGCGTCAAGAGAACTCGACCGAAAAGGGGGATTGCACGGCGTACATAGCATTTGCACTTGTCACATTGTATCAGATCCACGGCAAGCGACTTTTTCTGAGCCATACTGAAGTTCTCGGGGAACTGGCTTTCACATAATGTACACAATTGCTAGAGGTCCCAGTAAACTTGTTACACAACGGAGGACAGGTGAGTTCGCTTCTGTAGCTGATCGATATGATAATAGTGCCTGAATTGTTCTTAATATTGATTATTAGCAAATAAATAATGATCTAATAGTTTGATTGATAGAAGGTAGCCCAGATCAATGGGGAAAAAAAGTATATTCTAATGGTAATAATGCATGCATTGAAGTGACACAATTTAAAAGCCTCTATTCAATTTATTTTTAGGGCCCACGCAACAAATTGAGAATAAAATCATCGACTTGAAGCTCAAACAGACTCCCTGGTCAGAGTCAGAGTAAGTAGCGATATTCATTCACATTGCATTTATCATCGTGATCATGTCAGTGCAAACCAACCTGGCGAATATTCCATAGCACGTGTGTGCAGTGGAATAAGTGCGGTCATGTAACACTGTTGCCACTGATATCATTTCTGTAAACACGTCACGATGTACGCAATCATTTTTGGAGCGTTCTGTTACTTTGTAAACTCCACAAATAGATGTATTGAAACATTGTAGCATTGATTATGTGTCTCGCAAACGTTTCCTTGCCCGTTTGTAACCTAACACACAGTGAGTGACCTTGCAAGGCTAGCTGGCATAGCTTGCTAGCAGCGTTGGCTACCTGCATGTCGTTCAATGTGTTCAAAGTCCGAACGCCGAAACACACACAATTATTTGTACACATCCTTTTCAACTATTAAAAGAAAAAAACATACATGCTGAACAACATATAGCTCCCATGTAAACAGACGTAAAGGTATAGGCTATGCTTCACACTCACTGCAAGGACATGCAACATGACGTGGACTGATAGCAAGTTTAGCAATTGGGTATTTGGTTGAGCTCGTCGGCCAGACGTCATTATTTTTGGAGTGATTTCAGTGTTCTAAAGTCTGTCCGTTGCAACAGACGCGGTTGTACAATATTCACGGAAATCCCAATTGTGATAATCTGTCTGTTGCCCCTAGCAACCTCATTGTGTAAGGAAGTAGATTGAGCATCCTCACATGTCTATGGAAGCCGAGTGGACCTGAAGTTTAACGTGGGAAATAGAGAATGCACATGAATATCACATATACAGTATTTGACCTTTCTTGTCAGAGCAGTGTACAGTTCCCCTCCAGCAGTCATATTGGGCTTTTTATGAGAGATATATTAGTGTAAAAAGTGTAATTTTGTGGGCTTGCAATAGGGGTTCATCCCCATATTTTCAAGTAAGATATATTGACAATCCAATAGCTTATGTACTGTCCTTTTCCTTCTCTGTGTACTGTAGTTCTCCAGCTCCTAAGATTGTCTTTAATCGCCTGAACGGGAAGAGATATCACACAGCGCCCATACAGAAGCAGGACACTCCAGCTGACGACTTCACACCTTCCCATGAGGAGAATGTCAGATTTGTGTACGAAGGTGAGAGGCACTGGAAAAATGAGGTCTTATTCATTTTTACATCTTTACACACACACACACACACACCTGAAATGCATATTGGGGATGATTACATACAGTAAATCCTTTGACCAGCAGGCCTTGCTCAAGGCTAAAGCTGACACACATCCCACCCTCTTCACACCACCAGTGGTGTTTATATGTGACAGATTGCAGGGTTCAAGGACTAGAACCCCTGTGCATGTCGATTACAACCTTACACATTAAACAGAGAACAGGGGGCGGTAAAGAACACATAACGGAGAGATGGAGGTTGCTAGAGAGGGAACTGCAGGTCATTCGGCATGGACCGTAGATGGTGATTGGCTGGTAATATCCAGGAGGACTAAAGGGTTGGAAAGAAGCAATCCAGTGCAAAAGTGGAGAGATTCTCTCTGACACAGTTTTGCTCGTAAGTTATATAAAGCAGTCTACTTTCGGCGAGCTCTGATGAAGATGAATGACTTGTAGAAATAGTATCAGTGTGACCTTTTCTTTATTGCTCTTGGAGACGTGCCAGAAAAATGATAATAAGGCAATTCAGTGACGCCATTTTGTTTGCTTTTATAAACTTCTTACAGCACTCTGCAAACCCCTGACACAGTGGCCAGTGCCAACGCTGCTATTGTTGCGTGCATCGTGCAGTGTTGTAGAAGTAGTATCAGTCATCAGCAAGTCCAGGCACTGAATGGAAACAACACCAAGTAGTTTGAGTGAAAGTTCAACTTAAATTATTTTTAGACGATGAGCTTTGGTTTATTTTTGGACATTTTCATTCAAAAGCTTGTCGCAAGCGATGATGTGTTTCGCAAAGAAATCACACTGTAGATGAAAGCCTACAGAGTGGGATGTGTTTTGCACAAAGGAAAAACATAACCTTCAGTCCTGACTCTACCATTGGCTGATGCAATGAACTGCCGTGCTTGCCTGGCCCACCTCATCGCTGTATCATCTTTGATCGCTTGCAAGGTTACCCCTCCAGAGAAGTTTAGGTTGTCCTTCGCAAGGCATTTGTGCATTGCAGACAAAATAGAACATTATAACCTATATATATATATGCCATTTAGCTGACGCTTTTATCCAAAGCGACTTACATTGCAGTGAGTGCATACATTTTTCAGTATATATAGTACCATCGGGAAGCAAACCCCCAACCTAAGTGTTGTTAGCGCCATGCTCTACCAACTGAGCCACAGAGGACCACTCAACCTACCCCTAGTCAGTGGCAGCATAGTCATAAGATGTAGGTTGTTCTATTGTAACTTCCTCTAAACTGCAGCATAACATGGAAAATAATTCTCTGTGTGGTGTCTGTCCGTCCGTCCGTCCAAAAGCGTACCAATACGTCTGTGTTTTCTCCCTCTGTAGCGTGGCAGGAGGTAGAGCAGCAGCTGGGAGATGGCGGTGAGCCCGCATGTGGCCAGGGGCCAGTGCAGTACACAGAGAAGACCCCCAGTCCAGTTATGAAGAGTGAGTATAGGCCCATTTCACCTTCCGCCATCTTGTTTACCAGCAGCCACCTTGTTTACCAGCAGCCACCTTGTTTACCAGCAGCCACCTTGCTCTACTAAATAAGTATAGAAAGTAAGGTGATGTGGGGGAGGTACGTTGAGGGAAGAGAGTTAAAAGAGTCTACCTCTATCCCCTGGCTCTCATATCTCATTTAGTCCACGTATGTGGTATTCTGATCACTAGTCTACTCTTATCCCTTTATGTGTTGTTACCACTTTAACCCCAACACTGTAATGATGTTTCTGTGTAAAGCATCTGTACTAAAGCTAAATGCCAGTTTCATTTCTATTTAAAGAAGCACAGGCCAGGTATTTAGCTAAGTCTTATCAGAGGCCCGATGAGAGAGACAAGCATTAGCTTTAATGTTTAACTCTCTCTGGTCTGTGAGCAACTCTCAACTCAGATGAACTTGTGCTGGTTGCTGATTCTCCACAGTTTCACCCAAACCTGTTCCGTCCTGTTCAGTGACCTCACAACTTTATAGGTCATTGGGGGGGCTGTTCATAAAACATGACTTATGACTCAGAAGCTCAACTGTGATACAAATCTATAATCAACTTTCTCTCTCATTTTCCTCCCTCCCTTTATGACTCTCCCCCCTCTTCCTCTCCTTTCTCCCTCTATTATCCTCTTTTCACCTCCCTCCATCCCCTCCCACCCTACCCTTCCTGCTCTTCCTCCACGCAGACTTTGTGCCCATCGACCTGGAGGAGTGGTGGGCCCAGCGGTTCCTGGCCAACATTGCCAACCTGTCGTGATGTGGCAGGGGGAGGAGTTAAAGGGCTAGATGAGGACAAGAGAGGCTGACTGACAGGCCAGGAGGCCACTGTGAGCAAAGGAGGAAGAAGAGGAAGAGGAGGAAGAAGAAGAAGAAGAAGAGGAGGAGGGGAGACAGTCTGGCTCTGGAGCTACAGTTGATGGGTTCTTCGTTGAGTCTGAGCATCTATTGGTGTCCCACAAAATACGCTCCACTACCCAACTACTATGTGGTGGGTGCGACACACTAAACGGCCCCCCAACGGCCTGCTTTGAACTTTGACCCTGTAGACTAAAGCTTCCACTGCCAATGACCCCCTTGGGCCTAACCGGCCAATCAGAAGATGGAAGCTGATCTGGGATTAATTGTCTTCTGATTGGTTCTTTGTAAGAACCGCCCTCCCTGATGTATGATGTGTGCTCAGATGAAGTGTGTGTATTTCTTGGCTGGTCTTTGGATAAAAAAGAAAAAAAACAGTAAAACATTTTTCAAGAGTCCTCTGTGTGCTGGAATTATTCCTGCTGATCAAAATAGGCATTACTTTTCAGCCAGTGTCTTTGAATGTTTCTTTGTTTTTATTAACTACTAGATGGATGTTTTATAACCCACTGACTACCCCATGGTCTAGCAGTGTTTGTAACTTGTCTAATGTGTGTAGTATGCTTTATAAATTATATCATTTATTGCACAAAACAACATTAATCACTTTTGTCTTTTAATTTCAGAATTGTATAAATCCATCACAAAAGATGTCACATTTTCAATTTAGAACATATTAACGTCAATATACATAAAATAATATTGTTAAATAATAAACAGTAACAAGATTATATTATGTACATAAATATCAGGCAATTTGTACAAAACCTGGTGACACATGAGCAACTTCCTAAATTGAAATGAAAAGGGCATAAATCAAATGTTACAGAGGAAACAAATAGCCTGATCTGTACCTGATTTTTTTTTTTTAAAACATATCCTCTGATGGTCAACATCACAAACCTAGCCCTGACCATATTATCATATATGGTTAACTCGTAACTCTCAATAGTCACACTTCTGACAGTTCATTGGCATCGATTATTTTTTTCACTCTCAAATTCCCCTTCCATTCCAAATACAGGGCACCCAAAGCCTTCTCTCTCCACCCGATCCTCACTCTGTCGAGTGCAGTTCAGGAGGGAGTTCCCACGAAGCTTTGTAGCATTATTATAATCTTCACTCCATGGTAGTAGATGTTGAAATAATCATGGTGCAACACAGCTTTCAAGAAAGTGAGTCTGTTCGGTCTGTAACTTTAGCCGCCGCCCCTCTCCTCCTCCCCCTCCCCCTAGCTCCCGCCCTCCCTGCCGGCGCTGCTCCCCTCCCCCCGCCCCTCCCTCTCCTGCGGCCGGGGGCCGACTGCCCGGGCTTAGCTGTAGTAAAGGTGATACACTGGGAGTCCAGGTAGTCCATCAGCTTGGCGGTGCCCAGGCGGACGCCCACTGCCTTGAGGCGGGTCTGGAGCTGGGACAGGACCAGGGGCTGGTACTGGAGGATCTGCCCGTGGAGGTCGGAGTCTGAGAGGATGAAGTGCCGCACGGCCTGGAGGCGTTCCTGGTCCTTGGAGGCGGCCTGGGAGGCGGTGATGCTGCTGTCGCTGTCTGAGTCTCCGTTGTCAATGGAGTGGGGCTGTTCTGGGTTGGACCTGGAGGCAGGGAGAGAGAGAAGAAGGGAAGTCGGGGGGTTTCAATTGGAACTGAATAATTGCAAGTATTTTTCTAAACAAAGTCCATGGTATGTATTCAAATGACATTAATGCTCTTAGGAATGTACACACGTTTGTTGGGGCCCACTAAACTCAAGTAGAGAAACATAACCACACACGTTTGTACCCTAACCACACACACAGACACACACACACACCTGTATGAGTCTTCACTGGTTGCCGTTGAAGAGGTGTTGGATCCCTGCGAGGCAGAGAGAGGCTCTGGATCCTCACTGGTTACTTTCACAGGCGAGGCAGTAGGGGGCGCTCTGGGCTCCTTCAACCCCCCAGCCTGGGCACAGGAGACAAGCCTGCGGGGGGCCATGGAGGTAGAAGGCAGAGGCCCCGTCGTTCTGGGGCGGCCCAGGGAAGGTGCCTCGTCCTCAGACTCGGAACTGACCAGCTGGTGGGTGTACTGGTGGATCTCCTTCAGTTTGAGGACCATCTGCTTCTTCGGTAGAGGACGCACACCAAACCTACAGAGAGAAAGAGAGGGAGAGAATTCATGCCGTATTAGCTATAAGCAGTGAGACTTTAACACAAGAAATAAACTCATCAAGTTCACAGTCATTCGTTATTTTTTATCTGGTTAATTATATACACAGACCAGACAACACTGATATTAGCAATACATTATGATGTCTAGGATCCATCACATGGGCAAAGAGGATGGAGGAGCAGGTACCTGCAGGTACCTGTTGAGCTTGTTTTTCAGGTCAGGTGTGTCCATGTCTGAGTAGCTGGGCATGGGGGTGATGGGCTCCAGGGGGCGTTGGTCTTTCCTACGGGACGCCACTGTTGAGAAACATCAAAACCTGGTAAACGTTGTGGCTTTGACCAGAAAACAACGTTCTTAAAACAGTGAAAAGGGTATTTTTACTTTTTTAAGTTTTACGTCAGTGTATTGTAAAATTTAGTGTGAGAATATGTTTTATAGATATTAAAGCTGACAACAAGGTAGGTATAATGATTATATAGATATATAAAATATTCTTATATATAATTTTTATTTTATTTATCCTTTATTTACAGTCATGAGAAAAAATTAGGACACCCTATGAAAACCTTTGTCTTCTTCAACATATTCAAACATATGGACATTTGATATTCATTTGAACAATATTGAAAAATTGAGGTAATATAACTAAACAAATACAACTGAAACAAATTATTTAAAAAATGATTGGTAAAATGTAATTAATAGAAATGCAATCTTCTTGTGAGGAAAAAGTTAGGACACCCCCACATTTAGTTCCACTTAAAATGCCTAAAATTATAATAAAGAGCACCACATCAGGTGCAAATGATTAGAACATCGTTACAGAGGATTTTGGAGGAGCCTGTCCTATTTAAGCCTCAGATATTTAGTTTGGTTTGCTCTTGATTGTTGAAGTGAGTTGCATCACCATGGCGAGATCAAAAGAGCTCTCTGAGGCCTTCAGAAGAAAAATTGTAGATGCATATGAGTCTGGGAAGGGATATAAAAAGATCTCCAAACTATTCGAAATTGGCCATTCCACTGTCCGGAAAATAATTTACAAGTGGAGAACATTTAAAACCACCACCAACATGGCCAGGTCAGGCCGCCCAAGCAAGTTCAGCATAAGAACTGACCGAAAGATGCTTAAAGAAGTCTCCAACAATCCCAGAATGTCATCACGAGACCTACAGGTATCTCTTGCCACAATTGATGTCAAAGTACATGCATCCACCATAAGAAAGAGACTGAACAAGTTTGCATTACATGGGAGGTGTGCAAGGAGGAAACCCCTGCTGTCAAAAAAAAACATCAGGGCAAGACTAAAGTTTGCCAGAGAACACCTAGAGAAAGACCAGAACTTCTGGAACAATGTGCTTTGGACAGATGAATCCAAAGTTGAACTATTTGGGCACAGTAAGAGTAGACATGTTTGGCGCAAAACCAAGACAGCATTTGAGAACAAGAACCTCATACCAACTGTGAAGCATGGGGGTGGAAATGTCATGGTTTGGGGCTGCTTTTCTGCAGCAGGGCCTGGTCAGCTCACCATCATAGAATCCACTATGAATTTTGTATTGTATCAGAGGGTGCTTGAGGAAAATGTGAGACCATCTGTTCGAAAGTTGAAGCTGAAGCAGATGTGGACCATGCAACATGACAATGACCCAAAACATTTCAGTAAATCTACCAAGGAATGGCTCAAGAAAAATAAATTGAGAGTTCTGGAATGGTCAAGTCAAAGCCCGGATCTTAATCTTATTGAGATGCTGTGGATTGATTTGAAACTGGCTGTGCATGCAAGACACCCCTCGAACATCACACAGCTGAAAGAATTCTGCAAGGAGGAGTGGGAAAAACTTTCTCCCAATTGATGTCAGAGACCTGTAGACAGTTATAAGAAACGTCTAATTGAGGTTATTTCAGCCAAGGGGGGCAATACTAGCTATTAGGGCATAGGGTGTCCTAACTTTTTCCTCAGTAGGAATTGGCATTATTGTTAATTTTTCGTTAAATAAATGATTACAAAGTTACATTTTCATAGTTTTTTGTTCAATTACATCCCCTTTATCTATAGACATTGTTAGAAAGAAGATAACATATTGATATGTCCATATTTTTAAGAGAATAACTTAATATTTTGGGGGGTGTCCTAACTTCTTCTCATGACTGTATACAGGAGAAAGCATCTTGAGACCAGGGTCTCTTTTTCAAGTGTGCCCTGATTATATCATCTAAACAATAAAGTTTCAATTTAATATGCATTTATATATATATAAAGGGGTTTTTAATTGCTAGACTATTACAGTACCTGGAGTCTTGAGCTGGGCCACTCTCTGGGCTGGGGCGACAGCCTTCACCCTCTGAGAGAGAGGAAGAGCCTGTGCCTCCTCATCCTCCCAGTCGTCACAAAACCTTTCCAGGAGGCTGGCACGCAGCTCTGGGTTGGCTTGGGGAGGCGTGATGGTGGTGTGTTGGTTGGGAGGTTGACGAGAGGGAGTAGAGGAAGGGTCTGCTATCTCTCCATCTCCCAGCCGTGGCAGATTATCCCCACTACCGCTGCTGCTCTCCAACCTCAGGCTGAAACACGCCGCCTGGTCCCTCTGTCCGACTCCATCCCCATCCCCGTCCCCGCCTCCATTGAGGCCCCATGAGTCGTCAAACGCCATGGGCGGCTCGTCCATCGCCAGGAAACTCTGCTGGAAGCTGCAGCCAGCCACCTCCTCCTCCTCCTCTTCTTGTTTTCTTTTGATTGACATACCTTCTTCCTGCTCTTCTTCTCTACCCATCCCCATCCCCCTCTCCTCCTCCTCCTCTTCTTCTTCTTCTTCTTCCACTCCACCCTCATTCCTCATTCCCCTCTTTTTCTCTCCCTCCCTCTCCAAATCCCCTGGGCTGTGGAAATAGTCAGACTCGGTGGAAGATCTACGTGGGCCAGGGGACCTGTTCTCTTTCTGTGGGCTGGGGGACCCTCTGCTGGGAGATGAGGGGTCAGAGAAGGACAGACCTAGGGACCCAAGACCCCTCCTCTTCCTCGGGCTCTCTGTGACCCCCCTCCCTCGCTGGCTGCTCTCGCCCTCCGCCTCCCTCCTGCTGTCACTCAGAAAGGGGGAGGTCCAAGAAAGACCATGGGAGTGGGGGGGGTCTGAATGCAGGGGGGTGCTGCTATACGGCTGGGGTAGGTCATGTTGAGGGGACCTGGTCGTGGAGGGGTCTTGTGTGGGGAGGAAGGGGAATGAGGAGGTCAGGCTGGGGCGTTGAGGCCGTCTGGGGTGGTAGGTAGGGACCGTGAACACTGGGGACAATTTATTGGGGTC
>NC_139676.1:9339762-9392262 GCF_951799395.1 Argentina silus
GGGGCTGCGGTGGGACTTGGAGACAGGTGTGACATTCTTTGGTTCTGATTCGCCTGGTTCCAGTACAACGGCGTCTGGTCTGGAACGTCCATGTTCTTCTGTAGAGTCTGGTTCCACTATGGCTGTTCTCATACATTCTGATTCTAGAACATCTGCTTTGTGAATATCTGTTCTACGCTGATCAGGACTCCCCCTGTCTTTCTCTATGTCACATTCTGGTTTACTTCTATTGGGAGTTAAATGTCTCCTCTCTGGTTGTCCAGTCAATGAAAACCAACTTAGTGGGTTCTCTTGATCTTCCTCAGTCTCCATATGTATATTCACTCCTCCTTCCTCATCCTCCTCTTCTTCTTCTTCTTCTTCCTCCTCTCTGCTCTCTTTATCTTCCTCCCTCTGTCTCTGAGTGGCGGCAAACTCATAGATCTCCTCCATCTCTTCCTCATTGACCCGCTCTTCTTTCGTCTCTCCATCTTCCAAGGTTACGCCACCCCCCTGTCCCTCCTCCATCCCCCCTTCCTCTGCTCTCCCATCATCCTCTTCGTTCCACATGGAGTGCAGGAGCTCCATGAAGTCTTGGTCTCCACGGTCCTCCTCTTCCCCAGAGCAGAGCTCCTGGGCTGGGTACTCTTTGCACAGCTCCCCCTCTCCCTGGGTCTCTGTCTGCCCTGGGTGGTGCTCACAAAGCTGCTGTAGCTCCTGCAGACCAAACCTGAAGAGTGACAGATGAGACAAGCAGAGAGACAGATAGAGACAGACAGACAGACAGCGAGAGAGAGAGAGAGAGAGAGAGAGTGAGAGAGAGAGAGTGAGAGAGAGAGTGAGAGAGAGAGAGAGAGAGAGAGAGAGAGAGAGAAAGAGAGCGAGAGAGAGAAAAAGACAGACACACACAGACAACATACATAGGTAATTGTCCTTTACCTGACAGCTAAGCTACCTCTCTATCACTTTGATAAAAAAAAAAATACAGCTTGAACACCAGTCAATTCATTCATCCGTCCGTCCAGACTAGAAGGTCAACCCACCAGTCTTTGACTCTGAGGAACCCATTTTAGAACAGAGACTCACCTGGATGCCAGCTCCTGGACGTGGGGCAGCAGGGCAGGTGTGAGAGGGCAGTGGGCTGTGTAGAGGTACTGCAGTAGGGCGTACACCGCCAGCCCTGGTACGTCACCCATTAACACCAACTGAGCAGCGGGCATGCCCTCCTCCTGCACCCTAAAACCACTGTCATGCACCTAAGGGGGGGGGAAGAGAGAGAAATAAAGAGATAAGGAGGGAGGGTGAGATTGATGGAGAGAGGATATGGGGGGAAAAGGAAAAAAAAGAAGGGAATCAGAAATGTATTGCACATACGTACAAACAAACAAACAAAGAATGCTTCAGAAATCGGAATCACACACACGTACACACACACGTCATTGAAATACACCATGCACTTACCATCTGAGCCAGCAGGGGGCAGCGGGCGTACAGCATGAATGAATGGGTGAAGTACACCTCCCCAGTGTCCACCTGTAGCTGGACATCACTGAGCTGGGGGTTGTTCACCATACTGGTCAGGTCTGCTGTCAGTCTGGACAGCGCCACCTATAGAGGAAACACAGCCACAACATATGTTTACTTATATTTCCTAATTTTCACACCGAAGTGGCCCTTTAAGCAGGTGGAGAAAAGTGACAAGAAAAACAGTGGAGCTTGGAATGAGTTATATAAAGTCCCAGAGGGGTTGAATAGAAGGGTTCTTACAGAGTTGTGGTCGTTTCTATCCTTGTCCGGGCTGGTATGAGGAGCAGGGGCTCTGGGCTGCAGGTGAGAGGCAGCTCTCTCAGGGTGGTGGTGGGTCTCTGGGATGAAGCCACTCAGTGGGAGGTCACGGTGCTGGTCTGGGCCTTCCTCAGGGGTGAAGCCACTGAGGGGGATGTGGTCCATGGCTGGGCTGCTCTCTTTATCTGAGGAGCAGAGGGGAGATGAGCAATGGCAGGACTGTGAATGTGAGTCAGTGTGTGAGTGCATAATATGCCCGTATTGCTGTTTGTTTGTTTGTTTGTGTGTGTGTGTGTGTGTGTGTGCGTGTATGCTATGTGTATTCTGAGTCTGCGTATGTGGAGTCCGTATCAGTGTGTGTGTGTGTGTATTCTGAGTCTGTGTATGTGGAGTGTGTGTGTTTGTGTGTGTGTGTGTGTGTGTGTGTGTGTGTGTGTGTGTGTGTGTGTGTGTGTGTGTGTGTGTGTATGCTGAGTCCGTATCAGTGTGTGTCCTACATCAGGTGCCGTTCTTACCCTTGGCAGTGCCCGTGGAGGAGTAGCCCCACTGTGTGAGCGTCATGCCCTCGTCTGCCAGTTCCATCAGATCCTGAAGGGTCTGGCTGTTCACGGTCTGGCTGTTCACGGTCTGGCTGTTCACAGTCTGGCTGCCCACAGGTAGCTGCTGCCCTGGGTCGAAGGGGGCTGGAGAGGGGGCCGGCTGGGACAGGACAGGGGGTATTTGAACCGTAGAGATGGGGGTACTGTCTCTCATTGTTGAGTTGGGGTTAGTGGAGGGGCCTGGCTTGGACTTGATAGGAGAGACTGCATCAGGCTAGAGGAGGACATATTGAGAAAACATTAATGAGTGTGTGTGAATGAGAAAGGTTGAGATGCCCATTTACTTTCATGCCGATATGAAAACTGGACATAGATGAGAATGTGAGTTCCATTTGGATAAATCATGTCAGAACACAGTCTTAAAACTAAAATTGACTTGTGATGCATATAAACTTGTAGAGAGAGAAATATAGCCTGACACATTTACTGCATGAGCTATATGAAAATGTACAATATTTCTATATATCATACTTACATCTAGACATCTGTCAGCACTGTTGGCATCTTACCTTTACTGACTCCCAAGGCACTATAAAGGCACTGAGCTCTGGGGTGTAGAACTCTGAGAGGGACCTGGGCCCTCCGTCCCGTAGTGCACTCTTCTGCCACAGGGGGGCACTACCCACCTGGGCAGGTAGCCTGCTGGGGCAGCGTGTAGGGGTGGGGGGAGGTGGGGCATGGGTACGGAGCAGGAGGGCGGCCACGTGCTCCTGCAGCCGCCTCAGGGCCACCTTGGCATCCTGAACCAGGAGGAGGGGAGGGGGGCGAGGGGGGGCTCCTCTTTTCCTCCTACCACGCCCCTTAGCTGAATAGATAGGGGTTCAGAGGAGTGGGCTTGGTTATGATACTGTATATATTATCTCTATCATCATCATCATCAATGTACCTACAGCAGCAGTTCCCAAACTTGGGGTTGGGAAAAACAAACTAGTCTCTATGATTTAATAATTAAGACACTATTTTATTTTGTATGAAGACAGCGTCTGTGTATTACACTTGTAGCCTCTATTTTGAGGGGTTTTGGGGTTCAAATTCAACCAATTCAAGCATATTTTACCTGATTAAGAATACACTTAGACATCATTATTATGTGTTGGCATAGCCCGCAATCAATTGTTGGGGGTCACAGGAAGGATTGATGTAAATTTGGCATTGCAAGACTAAAAGGTTTGGGAACCCCTGACCTACAGTATCATTATCTCATGGGTATCTAGAATACGTACCTATAGCAGTTGATATAGTTAAGGGAAATAATTTTTCAATAATCAACTGCCTCTTTTATAATCACAATTTAAGCCATTATATCAACAAAAATAAGTTCATGGTTAAGTCAAGATTCTGCCTTACCTGCTTCAACTCCCATCTTCAACAACGGTCTCATAGAGGTATGAGGATCAGGGACCTCCCTCTGTAGTGCTCTCTCTTTCTCCTTCTCCTTCTCCTGCTCCAGGAGGGATCTGGAGAGGGCTAGGGCCACCATGGTGTCTTCGTCCAGGCCCTGGGCCTTCTTCCTGGGCCTCTTCCTCACTGGGAGGCTGGGGTCCGTGGAGCCTTTCCTTTTGGAGCCTCCTGTCTGCAGTCTGCATGGAGAGGAGATGGTTATTCAAGGAATGTGTATACAGACTCATGCTTGGTAAATGAGTATTTTTTCATTCTTAAAACAAACCAAGGAGCTACCATGGCAAGCCCCTTTTAAAGGTAGCCCCACTTAAAGGTAGTACAGTTAGTAAACTAGGGAGGATTCTAGATATTAGACCAGATTCTAGACCAGATATCTGTCCAAAATCAAGTGTAAAAGCATGGTATCAAGTACCCTTGGCCAAAGTAACACTTGCATTATACTAAGTACACTGAGACACAGCTAAAACATACATCTGGGTTGAATGTTCAAGAGAGTGGTGCCACTCAAATGACTCACGGTTGGTTGACAGAGCTGTCACTCCCGGCCTCAGCAGCCTGTCTATGCAGAGCCTGCAGCAGCATGGCAGGGGGAACGCCCATGTCTGAGGAGCAGCGCTTCATGTGGGTGGAGCGACTCTTGTTGGACTTGAACCCCTTCCCACAGATAGGGCACTCTGGGACACGGAGAGGGGCAGTGGTGGGGGCAGGGGCGGGGGCACTGTGTTCACTCTCATCCAAACACCTGTGAAGGGGAGACCAGGAAGCTCTGGGTCACGGCACCAAGGAAACAGACGTCAACCTCTGACTTGACCACACACACACAAGACCGTCTCCTTCAAATACCTGATGTTAACCAGCTACGCTATCAAAAAGCTAGCATTGAGTGAGTTCAGATGCATGGTGTATAAGAGACATGACGGTACTGTGTCATATAGGACATCTCTGATCTGTTCGTAACACTGCTATCTGAAATGTCCTGATAAAGAATCAGTGTCATCCCATGGTCCTGTATATCACTGCTCCCCTGAGCCAATCATTCTATTCATGTGAATGTCATTCATTATGATGCAGGACCATTTAGAAACGTGTGAGAGTTGTGTATGAGGGAGGATGTGTTTGTGTGTGTGTGTGTGTGTGTGTGTGTGTGTGTGTGTGTGTGTGTGTGTGCGTGCGTGTGCGTGCGTGCGTGTGTGTGTGTGTTGACCTGTTGATGTGCTGTGTGCGACTCCCAGGGCTCATGGCGGACAGATCTCTCTGGCAGAGCTGACAGAAGAACAGGCCTTCTACCTCCAGGTCCAGGGGCCGAGCCTGAACTTGGGCTTCCCTGTCCAACTCCTCCTGCAGCCTGATGGCCAGGGCTTCATCCCCCTCGGGATCCAGGGTGGTTGAGGAGGTGGAGGGAACTGGAGGCATGGAGGTTATAATAATTATAGAGAAACACAGAAGCATGCACAGTCAGACAGGTATATAAAACAAACTTGTTGTATTTGAAAAACAACTTGAAGGTGGGTCGAAACAGAGTGCTAACGCTAAACTTTCCTTCTTCTAGCATTGTGACTGCCAATGGCCCCGGGTCCGAGCATTGATTACTTTTTCTCATGATGACTGATGGATAGATGATTCACTTACTGAAACAAATGTATTTGTTGTAAGTCGCTTTGGATAAAGGCGTCTGCTAAATGCCATAAATGTAAATGTAATGTGAATGTAAAATTATGCTGATGGCATCTCACCAGGTTCCCGGGCCATTAGAGTAGCTGGACCACTGTCATTCTCAGTCTCCGTTCCTGCAGGCTGGTTCCTCTCACTGTGCATAAGCTTCGGAGGGACTCTCTTGAACTGCTGCATCCTGAGGATCACCGTCTCTTTCGCCCCCAGTTCCCGCTTTAGGATGTCCTCAGGTGTGGAGGACCCCCCAGCCACTTCCACAGCCGATAAACCATGATCTCCAACACTCCCATTAATCACTGTTTGTTTCGAATCGGCTGTATAGGAAGAAAGCTGGCTGCTAAGTTCAGGACAGGCGGGAGAGGACGCGGGCTGAGATGTACTGTCCAAGGCACCCCTGGAACCTGTGTCAACATCTCTTTTCCTCCGGCTCTTCTTCTTCTTGTTTTGGTCTCCAGCGCTGGTCGTAGTCGAGGACTGGGGCTTGGTGTTCCCCTGTCCCCGAGTTTCGGCTGCTCTCCTGGGCACTCGCTTAAGCAACTTGGAACAGAGGACTACGAAGTCCTGATCTGAGTCGTCCATCGGTGGTTTGTTTCTTGCACTGAATTCCGCTTGCTAGCTAACTAGCTAACGTTAGCTAACTCAGCTGTGATCTCTCCCCCGCCTCGGTCTCTCTCACGACTCGGGTCATTTCACTTGACATCATTTCACATCTTGCTGGTGACAGTCAGGGGTATTTATGCAATGGATTATGCTCTTAAACACTCAATGCATTCAGCATTACTTATAAACTACTGTTTCTTACAGTAGGTTGACCTGTTTCATATAAGTAACATTTACAGTGGAAATATGCTTCACCAAACTTCCTGTCACGTGACAACGCACCGGTACCTACAAAATCACGTGACGTTTTGTTATCAAATACTCTACCTGTTATAAAACCAATTATGAAAAATGATATACCGATATTTGTGGTATAATATGCATTGGTAAATCAAACCACAAACATCTCAACAGAAAAAAAACACGTTAATCAAGGTAATTAATCTGAAAGCCACACAAGCCCAACATTGACATTTAATGTACTTCAGAACAAAACATGTAATTACATCAGTTGGGTTTAAATACATGTATTCTTGTGATTCACATGAGATATTTGGGAAACTATGTCAGTCTTTTGTTTATCATAACATTAATATAATTATTCATACTGAACAAATGGGCTCTTTGAGCCGGGGTTACACCAAGAAACTTGATACAATAAGAGTTGCAGACATGCGCATGCAATACAGTGCAATTTGAATTAAATTCCAATGCAATTAAACTTGTACAAACTTAAAGCAATAAGCAATGGAAATTAAGATGTGACATAGAATGAGCTGTATTCTAAAACACATTCTAGATGTGTTCTCCCATGCGCTGTGCTACCATATGCAGACACACACACACACACACACACGCACGCAACATCTCAATTTTATTGCGGGACAGATTTAACGCCTTCATAGGGCACGGTTATCTCGTTTCCAAACTTGATGTGGCCAACTTAGCTATGTTTTGATCAAACACAATTGAAGTTGTATAGGCTCAGGGTTAGGGTTAGGGTTAGTCTCTCCGGTAAACGTTTATACGTTCACAACACCGTGAAAAATGTATTCCAGTTATAGCAAAGACATAGCCCTCAACACCGTTATGTTGCTGTCCGCAGCCTGCTCTCGTGAATCGTGGTCTGCAGCGATATTCACACTGCAGCAATAGGGTTACCGTTATCTTGCTAGGATTTACAGCAGCTCTTTTATTAGGATTGGAATCTGGGGCTGAGGCCAAGGTCACTAGTAATCTGGAGCATGCAGGGCCAGGGACCATGCAAGAATGCTCCTTATCTCAAGTAGCTTCCTCCTCAGCCCAGGCAGCGCCTATCAAGACCCTGGAGCTCAAACTCTGCCTGGATGAAGAGAAGACACAGGGTGACGAGACGGGACCTGAGGCAGGAGTCACTAGGCAGGAGGACACCTTGTCTGTGGCGACTACCGCTGCCTCTGCTGCAGTTGTCAATGACAACGAAGATGGTGAAGAGGATGAAGGCTATGATGCAGCCTCTCACACCACCCCCATACACATGGCAACTGATGATGATGACGACGGCAGTGACCATAGCTCTGAGGCTAGACAGGACCTCCTGGAGAAGGTGCCCTCTCCCCTGCCCGGTGAGATCCTGATCGAGGAGGACTTCCAATACAACCCCAGGGCCACGGTGATGAACTCTGAGACCCTGAGAGACATAATCCTGGGTGTCATTGGCCACCTAGGGGTCCACGAGTCCCCCTCAGCGGTGAGGCCCAATGACCCTGTCCAGCTTAGGATGGATCTGGGTCAAGAAAGCAGTCAGTTCAGGAATGGCGCCATAGTGTCAGCCATTGTGGAGGCTGCCTCTGGTAAACTGTCACTTCTGCATTCAGATGCAAAGGGGCCCAGCTGCGGGCTGCTCGATACAGTGATGTGGGGGCCATTACGTGCATGGCTGAAACCATCTCCATGGTCATCTCAGACCATGCGGGGGGCTGCCCAACAGTCAGCTATTGTAGACCCATAAGCCTGGGATGGGGGCGGTCACAAGCGTCAAGCTCTTTTGGGGAGTGACAATGACAATATAATACACAATATAATATAATAATAATACACTCCTGGATGACATTGATATGCCTGAGGAGAGGGCTAAGTATGATACTGGTTTGGTAGCCATCCCTCGCCAGCCCTGTGATGGGAGAGCTGACAACAATTGTAGTTTGATAAAGGCTAGGAGGCGCTCACCGTCCTCCGGCTGGGCTGAGAGGAGTAACGGGACACGTGACGACCCTGCTGCCTCGGATACGGCCAGCAGGTGCTCACTGTCCTCCGTCTTAAACAAGAGGGACAACCGGAACCTTCACAGAACCTCCTCACAGGTAAGGCGACAGCTAGGAATCAGAAAGTAAATCATTTAATAGGGCTGTTCAGAATAGAATAGGAAATGTGTTTGCCTTTGGCTTCACAGTGGCAGTATTTGATTGTGGTGAACAGCCTCATGACCGTCTCTCTCTCTCTCTCTGCTTTGACTCCCAAACCAAATAGAAACTGGAGGAAGAGGCTGTGAAAGGACAGAAGAGACCAAAGAAAGGAAAGAAGAACAAGGTAAAGGGATGGTTCTCTCGTTTAGTTCTTCACTCTTCTTTACACCAAGCTTGGAGAACAAACATACTAAATTGTAATGATTTTTTTTTCCTTTATTGATTTCAGAGACCATGCAAGAACCAAATGGCCCCCCTTAACACAACCCCCAATTGTTTACGTGAAGGGTCGTGTCCTTTTCTTTGTAAGCGCCACAGATGCTCAGTCTGTGAATGCCAGCAGCTCGAGGGAGAAGCCCATCTCCTCGGCCTTCTCCTGGGTTTCCTGCTGCCGATTCAGGAAGAGGACCCACAAGCAGAGGGTACAAACTTCCCACTGACTACAGAAGGGAGGACAATACTGCTGCCAGTTCTAGGACAAAATGAATAGCATAAAAAAATAATAATAATAACCTTGCCAGTGTTTGAACAAAAACATAAAACTTGATTGATGACATTTCATTAATATTTTAATGTTTATTGCTCATGTCTTAATATGACTGTGTGTCTATACTGTGTTGTCAATGTGCGGGGTGGGCGAACCCAATTTCCACGGTTGGGCATCAATCAATTACACTAATAAGTAATCTATGCTGATATCCTTTCATTCTATCCTAAGATAGAAACACAGATCCAAGAAACACAGATGCAAACACTCACTAAGACAGACAGTACTCACCAACTACTCTTTGGATTCAAAGTAACAACAAGTTCGTCTGTTGCACAGTTTATTTAGCAATATGGTATATAAGTAAGAAATGAGTATTTAACCATTTATACAGTGATTTCATTCTCTTTTCCTTATATTTATAGTTTTTTGCTTAATAACTTGCATGATTTACAATAGGAGAAAGTAAACCCCCCAGTTCAAGTTTTTGTGTGAGAGGAATGAGGGTTGATGGCAGAACTGTCTCGGAGTAAATCTCAAATGGCGCCCAATTCCCCATATAGCGTACTACTTTGTGCTCCATATGGGGAACAAGACGCCATTTGAAACACAGCCACTTGTCTTTCAAATAAGCGGTCAACCAGTGATCAGCATTCCCACTCATCTTAAGGGTCTGTTCTCTTTTTACACTATAGACATCTGTATGACACAAATTGATGACAAAATGTTTAATGACAAAGCAACAACTTTCTACATCCGCAAGACAGAAGAGATTCCGGTTTTCAGGCCAGTGAGATGTCCTTGTTATGCGTATCTGTCAAAGAGTTCTGTGTTTCTGTTGTTTGACATGTTTGTGTGTCAGTGTCTCTGTGTACATCTGCATACATGCCCATGTGTACACAATCTGTCCATTTACTGTTTCATTACAAATGGACAGTTCTCCTCCTACACACTTCACAAAGAGGAAAGGAGTCATATCCCCAAACGCACGTCTTGTAAAATTGTACAACACTAGATTACAATAGCCAAGAATTAGAAGAACAAGAGAAAAGAACCTGGCCCAATTCCCAGACAAATTATTTTACAGTCAACACAAAAGTTCATGTTTTCCAAAGGTACAAAATAAAAGGTATGAATAATATAATGCAATTGTTTTTGTACATTTTCTTAAAAAAAAGAAAGAAAAAAAAGGCATGAAACCATACCAAATAAACCAAACAAACAAAAATAGAACAAAAAACATATTGAGCACATTTGGTCTCAACCAAAAAATATATTCTTTGTGATTTAAATTTCATTAAACAGCAATTTGCAAATCCCTCAAGTTTATTAAGGGAATCACTTGGTTTTGGAAACATTAACATTCCCTAGAAGTGTTGACAATTTTAATTCCCCCCTCTATTTTTCTCTTTACATCTCTTGAAACTTTTTACATGTCAGTACAAAAAAAGCGTCTTTTGAACTTCAGAAAGAACAGTCCCAAAAAGGCTGAGTGAGATGGAGGCGGCAGCGGCTGCGATTGGAAGGAGGGAGACCGTGGCGTGTTCAAGTCTCCCAAAACAATGCTACAATCCCTCCACAAACTTCTCCAGCGTGTCCCCGGTGGCGTCTCCCACCATCCCCAAGTCATTGCCCAGCCCCACGCGGTTGGGCGTGTTAAGCTGCGGGAGCATGGCACTCTGCTCTGGTGTGCCGAGGTGGGGTGACCTCGAGTGGGGTGAGGGCTGGGGCTGGACCTGCGGCGAGGGGCTGGAATGTGGCGGCTGCTGCTGTTGCGACGGGGGGCAGGGGGACTGTACAGGCGCTGGGGAGCGGACCTGGTTGCTGAGGGCGTTGGCCAGGGTGGGCTGGCCAGGGAGGTGTGTACCACCCTGGGGCTGGCCAGCCAGCAGGTGGGTCTGGGGGCTCATGGGGCTGGGCTGGGCGGGGGATCCCATCTGCTGCTTGAGGACGGCCTGTTGCTGGGGAAGCTGCTGCTGCTGCTGCTGGAGCATCCGTTGGTGCAGGAGGTTCTGGGTTGAATCCATGCCCATGCCAGGCTGCCCCATCTGGGCCATGGATGGGAGCTGACCTGCCTGCATGGCAAGCTGCTGCTGTTGCTGCTGCTGCATGCGGAGCTGGGAGTAGCTGGCAGCCGGGCCCTGGGTCTGGGGGAACTGGCCTGGGTGAGCCTGGGGAGGCATCCCCCCTTGCTGCTGCTGCTGCTGCTGTTGTTGTTGTTGTTGTTGCTGCTGTTGTTGTTGTTGTTGCTGCTGCTGCCGTAAGAGCTGACGTCGGTAGAGCTCCTGGATCTGAGGGTTGGTGTTGTGTCCTGGGTTCATCAGCTGCCCCTGGGGCCCTAGCGCGGCCATGCCCTGGGCAGTAGGCTGCTGGGGCTGTTGAGGGGGCATCCCTGGCCTCTGTACCGGCCCTCCTTGCAGGGCTGCCATAGCCTGCATGACTGGCTGGGCCCCGAGCATCCCTGGCTGCTGCTGCTGCTGCTGCTGCTGCTGCTGCTGGCCTAGTTGTTGGGGCTGGCTGGCATGGTACTTGGCCGTCCTCTGTTTGATGAAGGCAGCCATGAGCTGGGGGTTGGACTTGAGGATGTTGAGGACTTGTTGCTGCTGCTGGGGCGAGCTTGGGGACTTGAGAGTGCGAAGCAGTTCCTGGAGGGCGTTGGGGGCGATGGCTCCGGGCCTCTGGGGCGTCTGTGGCCGGGGACCCTGCAGGGGAACAAGCATCCTCTGGGCCTGCTGCTGCTGCTGCTGCTGCTGGGCCATTATGGGCCTCTGCATGGGCATAGCCTGCTGAGGGGGTTGTGCCTGGGGAGGGCCTGGTTGTTGGGTCTGGACGGCCTGCATGGGTCCCCCAGCCCCAGGCCACTGCCCTGGGGCCATGGGCTGCATCACCTGGGGCCCCCTGGGTCCTCCCACCATCTGCATGGGTCCGGCCATGCGCTGCTGCTGCTGCTGCTGCTGCTGCTGGTGGTTCATTGGCAGGCCGTTCATGTTGACCCGGTAGTTCTGGTTCTGCTGCTGGGCCTGGGCCACCATCTCGATGTGTCTGGCCATCTTGACGGCGGCTGGGGGTGGCGGCTGCTGCTGCAGGGGCTGTTGCTGCTGCTGTTGCTGCTGCTGCTGGGGTGGCTGGGGGAGGGGGGACTGCTGCTGGCGCAAGGGCGAGGCCTGGGGGCCCGCTTTGCCGTGAGAGGCCGGGGCTTGGGGCTGACCGTTGCGTGGAGCGTTGGGGAAGGCAGGGGACATGACACCGACGGTGTTGGGTGTCTGGGGCTGGTTGGACAGCGGCTGCTGGGGGGTCTGGGGGGTGTTGGGCTGGGGGTGCGAAGTGGGCGTGCTGGGGGCGGCAGTGGATGCCGGCGGGGACGGTAGGCTCTGGGGCATGGTCCGGCCCTGCATGGTAGCCATGCGTCGGCGCATCATCTGGGCCTGCTGGAGGCGGTGCTGCAGCTGCTGCTGCCTCAGCTTGTGCTTGATGTTGAGGCAGAAGGGCACGGGGCACTTGTTCTCCTGGCAGTGCTTGGCGTGGTAGCAGCAGAGGGCGATCAGCTGCTTGCACACGGGGCAGCCGCCGTTGGTCTTGCGCTTGCAGCCCTTGGTGTGCTGGACCACGCGCTTCATCTTCTGGCAGGACGGCAGGGAGCAGTTGGCGTTGCGGCACTGGCAGGCGTGCACCAGGGACTGGATGCAGCGCTGGATGCTGAGGCGCCTGCTCTCCTGCGGGCTCTTGGAGGCCTCGCCCCCCTGGCTGTTGCTGTCGTCGTCCAGGCCCAGACCCCACTTCACCATCTGGTGCTCGTGGCCCTTCACGCCGTAGCAGTTGATGCATAGGTCGAAGTCCTGAGGAGGGGAGACACGAGGATGAGGAGATTCAAATGTGTTGTCTATGGGACACTACTATCATGTTGTTTTCAAGGATCTTCCGCCAAAAATTCTTTGGAATGCGTTTTTAACGTTATGAGACAAATCTAAAATCAAGTAATTGTTACTGCTAATATGAAAATAATCACTTTACTGTGATACACATCAATAAAGGTACTGAAGCCCATCCGGTACGATGGTGTGAACGAGGCATTCAAATCTGAGGTCCCAACTACTGTTTCCTCTCTCACCTCGCAGACGGTGCAGTGCCAGCGCGTCTCCACGTGGTGCTTGCACTCGTTGCAGGTGTAGACGAAGCGGTCCTGGCCCTGGTTGTGCAGCTCCACCAGCATGCACATGGAGCTCCACTTGCAGCGGCGCAGGGAGCTGAACTCCCAGTGCTTGTCCCGGGCCAGGGTCAGGAAGGCGTCGCGCCCGTCCATCAGGTCGCACGTCAGCAGGGGGTCCGGGTCCATGATGGGCGGCAAGGTGTTGGCCATGGGGACCGAGTGCAGGTGGATCACAAAGAACACCTGGGAGGAGGAGGGGGAGGAGGAGGAAGGGGAGGGGGGGAGAGAGGGGGCGGAGAGAGAGGCAGGGGGAGAGAGAGAGAGAGAACAGTTAGAGAAAAGTTGCAGAAGCACAGCAAAATGGAATGGGCCACCACTCAGTTCTCATTCTAATAAGTCGGCGCTCTCAGCACTGCAATGTAGCCACACCTCTTTGTGCTTCTCCAAGGAGGCATAGAGCTTCTGGGACAGGTCATTGGCTACATTCGGCATCCCAGGCTTCTTCTTATTGGCTCTGCTCACGCTGCTGCTCTTCTTACTGGTTTTCTTGCTGTTCTTCTTCTTGGCATTCTTGCTGTCTCCAGGGGTGCCCTGAGGAGGAGGCGGAGGAGGAGAGAATGAAAAAGAAAAAAAACATGAAGAAAACAAAACGACAAAGACGAGGCTAATCAACAACATGTTTACACGCAAATCCGGGAGGGTAGGCAGTTAAGTGTGAAATCACAATCTCATGGCGTGTTGGAGCCGTTAACCTCTTCAGCCTCGTCTCTCACCTCCGGGGTTTCGCAGGTGGCCGTATTCTCCTCTTTCTTCCTCTCCTCCTCCTCTTGCTCCAGCTCCTTGATGCTCTCCTCTAGCACGTTCGGCCAGAAGTCGCCCTCGAAGTAGGGCATCTCGTTGGCGCTGGTGATGCGGTCCTCCGTGGCCTGCTTGAAGATGTCCTGGAGAAGACAGACAGAGGCACATGTGTTACTGTTAGCTCCACAACCATCTGGCGAGAGTCTGAGGATCTGGTACATCAAGGCAAAATGGGTCCTCTCTAACACAAACATGAAATGTGATTACATTTCAAAATATGACAAGCTAAAAAGGCAAACACATATCTCTCTCTCTCTCTCTCTCTCCAACTCTAAACACAGCTGAATCTACACAGAACTGTGCTGTGGACTTGAAGCCATGTGAGGGCCCTCAGTCTTGTTCCCAGATGTTGAGGCCCACCTTGTAGTCGTGCAATATCCTCTCGGCGAAGGCCTTATCCAGCATCTTCCTGTACCACTCCTGCAGCCTCTTGGGCTTGGGGATCTTCTGGTCGGCAGGATGGCAGTGGAAGATGTAGTCGTCTCCTTCGCTGGGAGGACAGGCCCAGATGTGCCCCTGAGAGTACCTGAGGAGGGAGGAGAGCAAAGGGTCAAAGGTCAGACATGACACACTGGTGATACCTGATGCTCACACAGTAGACCGAGGTAGTGTCAAATGCTCACACTGCAACATATTTAGTAGGCGTTTTCAGTATGCACGATTAGAAAGTTTTGCAGTATGTGAAAACTACTGAAAGCCCCACAATTCAATGGAGCAGGTAAGGGAGGTGGGCCGTAGCGAAATTTGACCAATTACCATCAATAACATGGTTTAGTTAAAGATGACGATTTCTCAGTATTAATGAGAATTGTATGTTGAAATTTGCAGCTTATTGCATACCTTTTTACTAAACAGTATGGCCTAAATAGTACGTAGTATTGTAAGTATGCAGTATATACTTTTAGTATTCAGCAGGCAGTGTGAGCATTCAGACATGGCCTAAGGTATGGCTGAGAGAGCAAGAAAGATAATTAAAAAGAGGTGGAAGAGGGGGAGGAAGAGAGGGAGTGAGGAGGAAGAGAGGGAGTGAGGGAGAGGAAGAGAGGGAGTGAGGAGGAAGAGAGGGAGTGAGGGAGAGGAAGAGAGGGAGTAAGGGAGAGGAAGAGGGGCAAGTAAGGGGGGAGAAAATGCTAACCCAAGTTTCTTGACGTATTCCAGATAGCCAATCAGGATCTCGTGGTAGACTGCCGTTCTCAGCAAGCGAGGTTTGAAGAAGTGAATACTGTCGAGGTACGATATGTACACCCGTCTGGTGTTGGGGAAGGCGCACTCGGAGCCGAACTCCTGCACGTGCATGCCGAAGAAACACACATCCGTGCCGTCGATCTCCTCAAAGGCGAAAAGTGCTTTGGTTCTATAAGGGAAGGTCTCAGGCATCTCGCCTGTGTCCACGAACCTGGCACGCGCACACACACACACACACACACAGGGAGTCGACATGTCAACATCAACCGACTTCTGTGACAAGGACGTGTTGGGTAGAAATTACACTGAATCGAATCAGTAAACCTGGTTGTTTACAAGTTGTTGTCTGTTTCGACATCTCCTTTTCAGGAAAAAACATTGTTCCTTTTGATCAGGACACTAAAACGGCCCTTTGAAGCAGTTGGGTGGTTGCGTGCTGGGGTCCACTCAGAACACGAAGGTTTGACAATAACAAGGGAACGAGAGGTAGTTGAGCAAACAACATCATAGAGTATATTCTTATCTCTGAGAGTCGGAGTAAAGTTATAATTACACGGGGCTGGCAGCCACGCTATATATACACAGAGCCTGTAGACTGAAAGACCGAGCACATTGTGATCGTTTTAGACAACACCTCTTTGCATTCCCCACAGGTGGCTACAGGCTACAAAACTGTGTGTAGTGCACACAGCTGGGGGGTCGTGGACACCTGTGAGGGCTCTCGTACCTGGATTTCATGCCGGGTTTGACCTCTACTGTTTTGTCGGAGCTGGCCACCACTCGCACAAACACCTCCCCCGCCTCGGGGTGGTTCTGCCTCTTCAAGTACTTATTCACCCGGTCCTCTATGTAGATTCCCAACCGAGTCGTCTGCAACCCTACACAGACAGACAGACAGACAGACAGACAGACACGGTGAATTAAAGGTTACAAACATGGCCTTCATTCGGTGGAACATGTTTTATGTATAACAGAGTGGGGAATAATTCAGCTTAATGCCATAAGCTTTGAAAAGGTCAGACATGCTCTCTGGGACTACAAATACCAGAGGGAAATGCCAGCAAAAAACCACAAGGCGAACAATGAAAGCAGCTGCTCGAGGGAAAAGCCTGTGATCGTTTAATTCCATACTTGCATATCTACACCATATGGAGATGGTTTATCATATTGAGTGAGGCTTCTATGAGCTTGAACGCTTGAAACATAACTACATCACATCACTCAGGCTTACAGGTAAATCTGTATCATTTAACCATGGCGCCCAGACAGCAAATACTGGAAGCTCATGACGAGGGAATGCAATGGAAATGGAGACTTACTTTTTGCAGAGAACTTGTTGTCCTTCCGTGTTTTCCCGCTCTTCTTCAAACAGTTGTCACAGATGAATCTGCACCAGAGGTCATCATTGTAAATGTCACAGGTATGCAAGCTATAAAAAAAATTCCGCCATTTTGTGTCAAAGTCAAGTCAAATGGGGCTTACCCGGATGGCCAGATAACATCGTAGTGTAGAACACATATTTGATGCATCTTCCGCCCGCAATCTTTACATTCAACAAACCTGAGGAGACAAAAATAATAAATCTAGTTTTACTTTTAAAGCAAATAGAGAACCAAAAGCTGAAATGCATATTCCCACAAAACTGCAGCTCAGTTCGCTTTTTCTTCTAGTCAGCGGAAAATAAAGGTGTCAACATTTGTATGAATGCCGATTGACTTTTCTGCTAAAGCAGGGAGCAACAGAGCAACCACGTCATTTGCAAGCAGGCCAATGCAAGTGCGCCTTTGTAGAAGATTGTAACACAAGACTCACAAACCTGTAATATCTCCATGTTATACAAATGTGTACCATGGTAAACTACAGCCAAAGTGTCATACTTGTGCAATGAGTGAAAACCAAAAGGAGAGCAGTCAAGATCTGGGATACAGGTTTAGCTTCATCTTGAACTACTAAGCACATGGACAAATGTATCTGTTGGAATGCTCCTCCTGGGATACTGTTATAAAACTGTCCAGCAGGTGGCACTTGTGAGCAGACCGGGGGCCTAGTAGTCATAGCTGCAAGAGAAGCAGTCCAAAACCTAATCCTAATATGAGCTGTGTCGCAAACTAGCATAGAGAAAGACAATAAAGCTCCCATTGTAATCAATTCTGGTACTGTGTGTGTGTGTTTGTGTGTGTGTTTACTTACGGTTCAGGATCTAGTGAGTCATTCTTCTTCCTCTCAAACTGGTCTTTCGATATCTTTCTGGAAAGGCAGAGAATAGCACAAAAACACCGTTACCCACTGGATACGAGCCTTCTTCAAATTCAATTCTGCAACACCTTCCTAAATGTCTACAAACCAAATGTCAACATTCAAATGCATTTTGGTTCACAGGTCTGAATGAATGAGTGCTATTAAACCCAGGATTTAATACAAGTGAATAAGCAGCGTTGACTAATATTGAGAAATGAGATTGAAAGATAGAGGGGGGTTTACTTACGTCTGTGGTTGTGCAGGGTCGTCCCCTAGCGTTACACTGTCCCCCTGGATTTCATTGAAGCACTTCTCACAGAAATGATACCTGTAGCAAGAAAACACACACACACACACACACACACACAATCGATCAGTATATTGGAAACACACTCCCAAAAGTCGGAGGCCACACAGGCATTTAAAGTTTTGCATTCAACCTTCAAACATACTAAAAGCTCTGGATGCCAAAACATTTGGTACACAGGTCTACATCACAAAAGGCAATTCTGCCTCGAGAGAACGATGTTTGTCTTAGAAGTACATTTGCTAAAATGCTTCTCCTTGTGTTCTACTAGAATGTAGGAGTGAAAGGTGAGACCATGCTGCAGCGTGCAGCAAGAATACGGCTGCAGTTACACGGTTCATACAGCAGGGGGAGCAAGGAGGCACCATTACGAGCACTCCTCCGGCATTCAGCAGAGGAGCAACACAAATGGTACACTTGAGTGTGCATGTTACCTCAACCAATTAATTAGGCGACACTTTAAGCAGGCTTGCTGGGGAGAGAGAGCTTAGTACGGGTGATTATCGGTGACAATGACTGAGTAGCTGCTTGCCACAGCATGACAGTTGTGTGAGAGAACACAGGGAGTGAGTGGAGGGGACGTAAACGAGGCTCGTGTAGAACCGCAGTATTCTGCCCTGCAGCGCCCAGGCCTAGGAGGCAGAGCCTCAGAGCCCACAGCTGTCATGACTAAGTTCCGTCTGGATCAGAGTGTACTACCCCAGACTAGAACGGCTAATGGCAGCCAGATCCCAGGTCTGGAGGATTAGTGTTTGTTTGGGAGGTTCCGTTATGCGACATGGATATCTTGGTACTGGAATTGGTGGGTACGGTTGTGTGGTGGTACATATGGCATCAATGACACATACACAGACACACACAGACAGACACACACAGACAGACACACACACACACACCTGTTCTGGTAGCTGTAGTAGGCGCCATCCCTGGGTATGGTGCACAGCTGTTTGCCATAACAACAGAGCGTTTGAGGAGAGAACTCGTACTGCAAAAAAAGAGAGGGGGGGGGGGAAAGGGGGAGAGTGTTGAATAAAGACTCAAAATACAATTCTGGATGAGTGTACTGAACACACACACACTGAACACACACACACACAAAGCCCTCATTGTATTTCTTCTAACTACACGTTTAACGCATCTATTTCGACCCCACAACCTCCAGCCTCCCAACCTTCCCTGCCATCCCTCCATCTCACCTTCCTCCCACAGCAGTAGCCCAGGCCCTGCATGACGGGGTCGATCTCCGACTCAAACACCTCGGCCAGCTTGGAGCAGTACTTGTAGACGCGCGACGTCTTGCGGTTGTACAGCCAGGCGTTGTTGAACATGATCCACACGTCGTCCACGTACTGCCAGGGCTCCTGGTACTGGCCCGTGTCCAGCTTCCGCTTGATGGTGGACAGGTCGATGGGGTGCTTCACTATGTCGTGGTAGTCCTGGAGCAGGAGCACGGGGGTGAAGGCAATGAGAATTCGATCACTCAAATCAATACTGACAAGTGTGTTCAATTCAAGCTGACAAAATGCAAAAGGATTTGTCATGTCAATTTTATTACAAGAGTTAACCTGCATATAAGGAGTTGAGAGGGATAAAATGACATTGATTCCCTGGTTTCTTCATCAAATACTTAGATAATCAGCACATATTATTCTGTCTCAGTGGGTCTTCGCCTAGAGGTACGGAATAAAACTCGACCAAATGATGACTACAGAAAGGTAAAGCTTCCATGCAGTGAAGAGGGGCAGGTACTCACTGGGATGCCCAGGAGCATGGGGTCTACAGGCTGGCGGAAGGGCAGAGACTCTGGGTCCTGCCTGTAGAGAGACTCCAGGGTGGGCATCAACGCCTGCCTCAGCTCCTCAGGCTTAAAGACTGGTAGGGGGAAGGAGAGGAAGGCGTGAGAGGTTAACCATACATATATGGAGTCTAGATGGTATCATAGGTAGGTAGCATCCCAAATCGGTCCCCTCCTTTTCCTCCATTCCCCTACTTACTTTTCCTCCGCGACTGAGAGGGGGATGAAGATGCTGTGCCATTGGCTCCACCCTCCTCCTCCTCTTTGGGCTCCGTCTTGATTACTGGCTTTTTCTCCTCCACCTCCATTGGCTCCTGCTTCTCCTCAGGCTCCTCCTTCTTCACCGACGACGAACTGGAGTCCTCCTCCGTCTGTAGAGGGGAAGATGGACGATTTATTACTTTCTTCATACAACATACATGTTTAAATTATCCACACTATAGCTCAGACTGGCCTTTCTCAGATCAACACATGAATGAATGAATGAATTGATTGGATGGATGGATTGATGGAATGAATACACACCTCCATTTTGGGCTCCGTCTTGCCGCCCGTGGACCCAAAGTCCCGCTCCTCGTGCCTGGGCTCGGCTTTGGGCTCCTGGGCAGGCAGGTCGGCGCTGGCAGCGGAGGCCGGGGTGGGTACACGGTTCTCCAGACTGGCACCCGTCTGAGACAGCTGAGAGAGGGAGAAAAAGATAGAGGGGGAGGAAACAGAGGGAGGGAGAGAGAGAGAGGGAGGAGGGAAAGAGATAGGGTGGAAAAAAATAGGGTAAAGCTAGGGTGCTAGGTCTGAAAATCTCATTTCAATCACATCTCGTTCGACAAAAGAGTTCACGCGTCATGCCACGGACGTTCCGTTAGTGATGAAACACAGTGATGAAACACCGAGATGGCTGCAGTCGTAGCTGTACACAACGTCAATGGAGGAAGAGGAGGAAGAGGAGGAAGGGGTGTGGTCAGACAGGGTGGAGGTCATGCGTCTCAGTCTCACCGGCGTGGTGGGAGGCTGGGGCTGCGTCTGCGCTGCGGGGGGCTCCGGCTGGGGCGCAAGGGGGGTGCGCGGCTGAGGCTGGGGCTGAGCCTGGGTGGGGCGGGGCGGGGTGGCGCCCGGGGCTGGGGGGAGGGTGGGGGTGGAGCTTCGGCTGGAGGGCTGGGGGTGCTGGAGCGGCTGCAGGTTAGTGGGCCCCCCAGCCGAAGAGGAAGAGGAGGAGGAAGAGGAGGCGGCGGGCGGAGGCGTGGAGCGCAGTGGGGGCTGGGAGGATAGCTGGGGGCCCAGGGGGCCAAGTGCATTCATGGGGAGGTTAGCGCTCTGCTGCGGCTGTTGTTGCTGGAGAGAAAGACACACACGAAGGCAAGCACACACACACACAAATATAAAAGACACAAATATAAGACAAACACACACACACACACACACAAAAAGAAGACAAGCAGACAGACCAACAAACAAGACAATAAAGACACACACACACACACACACACATATACCAAACACAGACAAACACACAGTCAGACTTGGGTTTAGAGAGAACCTCAAGGTTGGGTGAGCAAGTGCAAGTTGAGCGTCAGAATGTCTGGTCACTGCATCGTTTTAGTTATGTAAAGTCAACTCCCCCAATGAGTCTCAAATGACACCTCAATACCCCCAGACACTCAATCCCTCTGGTCAAAGGTAGTTCATGGGGAAACGGGCAGGGTGTCCTTTTCGAGACGCGATGTCGCCCTTCTCTCTGGGGTCTCACCTGCGTGACGGCGGCCTGTGCTGCGGGCTGGCCCAGGCCCACGTTGACGTTGAGGGCTCCGCTGGCCGGGGGGAACTGGGTCTGGGTCTGGGGCAGGAACTGGGTCTGGGTCTGGTTGGCTGTCTGGCCCACTATGCTGCCGCCGTGGGCCCCGAGCATGCCCTGGGCCTGGGGCATCCGAGAGGGCGACATCCCCATCTGAGAGGAGAGAGAGACGGGGAACAGGGCGTTACCATGACCACAGGGACAATGTTAGTGTTACAAGAGGATTGTGTAGGAAGGAGAATTGTACCATGATATATATTATAGAATGAGAAATAATATTTAAGAGAGAGAAAGAGAAAGAGAAAGAGAAAGAGAGAGAGAGAGAGAGAAAGAGAGAGAGAGAGAGAAAGAGAGAGAAAGAGAAAGAGAGGGAGAGAGAAAGAGAAAGAGAGAGAGAAAGAGAGAGAGAGAGAGAGAAAGAGAGAGAGAGAGAAAGAAAGAGAAAGAGAGGGAGAAAGAGAGAGAAATAATATACGCGACATGGTGTGAAATAGCAAGTCTTTGACAACCTACTTTAGATTGACTATCAATTGATTGATGATGACAACTTATCTGGGATGGAGGCGTAAGCAATCCAGTTGGAAAAGGAAACCCATCCTCTCCCTGCTCATTCACCGGGGAAGGATAACAGAACAGGAGACAACTGGGACACACAGCTTGCTAATATATACATAAAATATATATTTGTATTCAAATCGTTACGGTGCGCTCAGCCGCTATGCTAGGTCACTGCTTGAATTAGTCACTTCCCTGGTCGCGTCGAGAGACGGCTGTCTAAAAAAAAAAAAAAAACGGGAGCCCATCAATTACCACAAGAGCTGTCGACCCAGCGCAGTCATCAACGGCACTCTGACTCAAACCCGGCTGTCGTTGAAAACTCCAATTAATTGGCACATTATGGGTTGGCATGTGACCCCCCTCCCCTCCCCCTCCCCCCCTCCCCCCCTCTGCATTCCATGCCTGAGTTATTTTTTCAAGAGCTGTCGTTTGGTGGCAGCGTTGGTAACGAGCACTCAGTGTAAGAGCTCTCTGCAGCTGGGCAGAATGAGGAAGCTACGTCAGCGATGTACTTTACCTCACAGCCAACGACTTCGGCTCGTAGCGGGGATTTTTATGCATAACAAGAAGGGGCCGACTCTGCCACTTCGCTCACATCCACTTTCAATAATCTGTTGAGTCATAGCTGAAGAGGACCTTTTGCTGGCCCCTTTTAGCAGAAAAATAAAAAAAGAATGTTTACACTTAAGACCATATACTTTTTTTTTTCTTTTCTTTTTCAGGCCAGTCAGTCTGAAGTCGGAAGCTTGAGGACAAGCAAGTAGAAACGGTGGGAAACCCCGTTGCGGACGTGCCAACAGAGATACTAAATTACAGATCTCAATCACTGTCTCAGAAATGTTAAATCTCATATTGATACTGTCTGGGATCTACAACGGGTAGAGAACCTGTAGAAAACCCCTGCTGTAGCTCTACTGTGAACCTAGTCATCAGTCCGGTCAATCATCAAAGAAAAAGCGAAAGGGAACGCAGGACTGGACTGACGCTGTGAGGAACACAACTAAGTGTTTGTAAGAACAAGCAAGTGGGCAGACAGTGGGGAATTTGGACCCCTACTTCTCCTGAGGCAGAGATGGGGTGTGTGTGTGAGAGCTTGGTGTGTGTGTGTGTGTGTGTGTGTGAGAGTGACTCACGGCTGGGACGGAGCTCATGTTCATCTGCTGTGGGTGGTTCATGGGGGAGGCGGCGCGGGCTCCCATGGGTGCCTGGGAAATCTGAACGTTGGGCAGGGCCATGGGGTTGAACTGATTGATTCCTGCAGGGAGAGGAGGTGAAGTATTACATGAGCCCAGGGAGGGAGAGACAGACAGATACACACGCACACACACACGCACGCACACACACACACACACACACACAAAGATGCACTATACACACATAAAAAATACACACTCACACAATTAACCAACCAATCAACCTTCAGTAAGGAATAGCAATAGAAAACCCAGGCCGACAGATTCAGACTGCTATAAGGTCAAAGGTACCTTGAGCAACCTGCATACGATTCATGATCTGATTTGGCACATTGGGCATAGGCACAGCTCCATCTGAGGAAGAGTAGGGGGAGGATGATGATGAGAGAAGAGTAGGTTTAGAAGCAGCGGAAAACAGATCGAAAAAAACCAAACCAAAACAAACAAACGGCAGGAAATCTAAGAGGCGGACAATTAGAAGAGTCCCAGAGGGATGTAGAAGAAAGCTCAATGGCAAAGCGTAAAATTACGTTATTTTTCTAGCATCCACACGTGGAGGCATCAATACTTTTTGGACGCTTAAAATCATCTTCACTCAGCATCATAGTATGTGTAATAGAAACATTGATAATAGTACATACATAATGATACATGTATCAAAAACAAGCTGAACACCGAAGTATGTATGGTATTATATTTGGGAGGTAGAGGACAAACTCCAACTTGAATATATTCAGATTTGACTCTCAACATCAGGAATCTTGGAAGTTGCATGCAGAAACAGACTGGGAGGGCCATCAATTCTGCATCAACGTGCGGGCGTGCAACTGTTCACGTTTCTGGTGTAGCAGGTTAACCCCCGCGCTGACGTGTATGTTCACGTTTGCACAAGCTGCATCCCAGTGTCGCGCTGCCGTTAAAACTGAAAAATCCCATCCTACCTCCAACCAACTCCCACCTCTGGCACCCCCGCCGCCACCACCACCACCACCACCACCACCATCCAGGCCCTCCTGGCTGAGTACTCACTCTGTGGCCTGCTGGGCTGCCCAGGGCCCAGGGCGTTGGGCTGGGGGAGGCCTGCAGCCTGCTGCTGCTGCTGCTGCTGGGCCCCCGCTGCCACCAGGGGAGCCTGGTTGATGATCTGCTTCTGCAGCCGCGAGCGCCTCTTCTCCTCCAGCTCCTTCTGGATCTTATAGATCTTCTCAGCTAGGAAGTGGTAGTACTCGTCCTGCAGGGAAGGAACATAAAAAGGAGGTAAATACAAGTGTAAAAGGAGGTGGACATTAACTTAACCACAGTTATGCTGTGTGTGTGTGTTATTGTGTGTGTTTGTATGTGTATGTTATTGTGTGTGTTTGTATGTGTGTGTGTGTATGTTATTGTGTGTGTGTGTAAGGGCAGAGTGGTGGTAAGGCGTACCCTGCTGTTAGCAGACTCATACATGTCCCCCTCCACCTTGCGTGCGTAGGCCACCAGGTTCTCCATCCGCCGGTCCTTCAGAGCTGCCGGGTCTGGGGTGGGGAATATGGCTTGTACCCTGGAGGAAAGACGGGAACGAAAGAAAAGGAGGAATGAACAAACAAACCAACAGAGTCGGAGTGGGTGGTTAAGAAATGACGCCGTGCCTCTGTAGCCACTTTAAGGCCCGTGATTCACTGCTTGTCTAGACTAAACAAAAAAGCCTGTATTCTCATGGCGACAGCGTTTCCCCCAAAACATGTGGGCTGTGACTGGGGTTGTCGCTAGGAATCCTGGAGTCTCTCGGGCAACACACCGCACGCTCCACACACCAGAGTCCTGTCAAACACAGCTCCGCTCAGCGGTTACCGGGCAGTCAGAAGCGGGTGGGCAGTTGGTGTTTGAAATAAAAATCGCTGACAAGTCGTAGCACCGATCAGATATTGCGCAAGCGAGCGCAACCGTTGTCAAACTTCAAAAACAGGCTGTTTGTTTTTAGACCGTTGGACGTGGCCATCGCCCACTTCTAACTAACGAGCTAGCTTCCGGAAACAACTCTAGGACGAAAATGAAAAACAAACAGCGTGAGGGGTTGAGGAAGGAGGCTTTCTCAGGCTCAATCGAATTTTTGGCTTTCATGATTCAAGGACGATCAAGATGGAGACTCAATCACAGTGGGTCTTCTACATGGGTCTCCACCTCAGAATGCCAATATAAGAATAACAGGCGTCATGTCAAGGATGTCAAAAGGCTACGAATATTATTATTATTATTATTATACAAGAAAACTTCCAGAAAGAAAAACACCAGAAAGGACTAATGACCATGTGGAAAATTAGCTGAGCTAATAATAATAATAATAATAATAATAATAATAATAATAATAATAATTAAAAAATAAAATTCTTCCAGTTGCCAGATTATCTTACAGTTTGTGTACGAGGTGGTTGCGCAGGTCCTGAGTGACGTGCTCGTGCCAGCCTTTCCTGATGCCCGTGGCGGAGAGGGGCGCCGCCGTGGGCAGGTTCCCAATGGGAATGCTGGAGCCGTCTGACAACAGCTGACTGAGGGGGGGAAGGGGGGGGGGGGGGGGGGGACAGAGAGGTGAGGGGGAGAGATAACCTCTGATATGGGCTTTAGCATCATTCATAAGGTACCAATTTATGTAGGATTTATGTGACAGTGATTCATTTTCGCATGGCAATTTATGGAAGAGAGAGTTAGCCTCTCATGAATGCAAATGATCAGGCTTAAGGAAATCATATAGAAACAAATCGCTTAATAACTCCTATGCATGCAGGCATACTGGTTTCGCAGACATATCTGAGCCTCGAATGAGACTCACTTGTTGGCGTTGAGTGCGTTGGGGAGGGAGGAGTCAGGGTGCAGGTTGTTCTGATCTGACGTGGGCACGCCCATCGCCCCTCCTCCCAGAGCCATCTGGGCGGAGCCTGCAGACACAACACAGACATGGGGCCGATGAGACGGGACGAATCAGAAGACACGATTGTACACACACGCACGCACACACACACACACACACACACACGCACACACGCACACACACACACACAGGTTCATTAGTGGGGCATTGATAGACTGAACACAACTCTGGGGTAATCTTTAAACACACAAGCAAACATCGGGACACGACAGGATTAGTACAATGAAGTGAATCGCCTTGCTTTCACCTCCTGTCCAACACCAGTGACGACCTTCAACGAAGAGAGGAAGCAAGCCTGCTTTGTAGAGGTATTGGAACAGGGCCCGCGGGCCATGTCTAAACCAAACTGCAGATGCTAAGTGGTATCTTACTCTTGACCCAAACCCAAACCCTTACCCTAACCCAACCGAGTTGTCCCAAGACTCCCACTTAGCATCTGCAGTTGGGTTTAGACACAGCCCACGGGGACCCCGTTCCAAAGCCAGCTCTCCTTACCGAGTGCATTGATGGGTCTCATTAGCTGCGGGTGTGGCTGTCCCTGGGCGTTGGGCTGGCTGGGGGTCTGCTGCGTCTGGCCGGGGGTCTGGTTGCTATAGGGCAGGCCCAGGGCGGCGTAGGCCCTCTGCATGGAGCTGGGGTCGATGGGCGTGGAGGTGTTGATGGTGGTGGCGCTGGACTGACTCGACCCCACCGACCCGCCGATGGAGTTCTGGAGAGCAGCGTTGGGGGAACTCAGCATGGCTGGGGAGGGAGAAGGGGGGGGCGTGTTATCATCACACACACAGACAGACTTGGATATACAGCACACACACACACACACACACACACACACACACACACACACACACACACACACACACACACACACACACACACACACACACACACACGATCCAGCACTAATGCATTCTTGACCCTCTGACAAAGTTACAGGATAGCAGTGTGAAATACCGGCGAGTGTGCTAATCTCAAATGGGTTCCACCGCAAAAGGGGAGAGAGAGCTGAATAAATGCATAAATTCCTTCAGGAGGCAGGCATGTGTGAGATTTGCATGTTGTTCAGAGTTCAGGCCTTGGCCGAGCCAAGACAGTACTCCGAATGTGGACCACAAAATCAGGGGAGACAAAAGAAAAAGCCTGCTTGGCTATTTGCATTGGCAGGAGAAAATTGGGCTGTGGCACTGTGCCTGCCAACATGCAAATCCAACAAAAGACAAGCAAACTCTCTAAAGTCTGGCATGGTGAAAGATGCTGAGCAGGGGGAGCGAGGGAGAGAGCGAGCGGGACAGAGGGAGAACAGACAGAGAGCAAGAAATGAGGAGGAGGAGGAGGAGGAGGAGAAAGGAAAGGGCGCAGAAAGGAAAAAGAACAAAAACACAGAGCGCCATGAAAAAGAGAGAGAGAGAATAAGAGAAGAAGAGAAAGAAGGAGAAAGTACAGATGGAGTGAGAGAAAGCAAAAGAACAAGAAAGCGGAGAACAGAAGAGACAGAAATGAAAAGCGTCTCCCGTCCAGGCAGACAGTCAACTTAGCCGCTGCGGCGGGGGACTTAAATGAGTCACCATTTCACCAGCCAATCGAACATCAGGACTCTTCTCTCTCTCTCTCTCTCTCTCTCTCTCTCTCCCTTCCCCCTTCTCTCCATCCCTCCCCTCCTCCCTCCTGCATATCAGATTACAAGCCCAGCAAGACTCCACTCTTGCTCATCATGCTTTCACAGCCAGCACGGAGGAGCACAGCACTGTAAATAAACTCCCTCAAGAGCCAACCAGGATTCAGCATTTCTGGAGACGAAATGAAGTTGTCCGTAAGACGCCGGTCTGAGATCAGTTTGAGCTGGTCTGAGATCTGTCCCTGCGAGCGAGGCTAACAGGGACTCACGCTGCTGGTTCCTCTTGTCGCTGGCGTTCTTCAGCGGAAGGCAGACGGGACAGTCGTGCCGCGTGCAGTTCTTCCAGTGGGAGATGATCTGTCTGGATGACGCGCAGTGAGCCACTGGAAGGGGGGAGGGGGGAGGAGGGGGGAAGGGGGAGAGACAGAAAACCACAACACCAGAGGTTAGAACGGCAACAGTATAAGGAGTCTTTTCTCAACTGTTAGGAACACGACGACTCGCGGGCCTACCCCCCCCCGTCCTCCACTCGCGTCCTACTGAAAACACATGGGGAGGAGAAGATCTAGATTCCTCCCTTCACATATTCTCCTCCGATGCTTTCAGAGGACGAAGCGAGTGGAGGATGGAGGAGAGGACCCGAGGATGGAGGAGAGGACCCGAGGAGTCGTGTCCCTAACAATTGAGAGATGACCCATTTCACCCAAGGTCCACAGCTGGTGCAGTGTAACAACTGATGATCATATGCTATTCATCATTAATTCTACAACAGGTTGATGAATACAAGCATTGTGATTGGCCGAGAGCCGTTCGAAGCCGTGGTTAAATCACCGTTTATGATATTCCTGCACCGCAAGTAGATTTGTGCATCACTTTCCCGAGCCAATGTTTTGTAATTTTGGGGACTATATTTGTCAGCACAGGGCAGAATCCACCACAATCCATCACAGAATAAATACTTAAAGCATAGTTTTTCTTCTCACAATTTTGGGATTTGTCAGGTAAACCGTATGAAACCATTAATGCTATCGAGGCCGTGATTTATCGTTAATATTATCACTAGGTAGGGGGTTTGCAGACACGCCGCTGCGCGTCCCTACCCGTGACGAATCACCAACCATCTTCAAAATCATCTGTTAGGGCCTACACAACCACCAGTAAAACCTCAGTATCTCTTTCATAGTGATAATGAATCAGTTGTTCAGACGCTAACAGCTGTAGCAATTGATGTGCATGGATGGGACGCCACGCTGTGTCGGGAGCCCAGCAGAAGGCAAATCCAAAAGTCTGACAGTGTAAGAGTAAAAAATCTGGATAACCAACTGTGCTTCATAAAGAGAGAACTCCGAAGCAACACAGTCATAAGGCCAAGAACATTGTGTTTCTTTGAGAGGGAAAGAGAGAGAGAGAGAGAGAGAGTTGAGGGGGGATGGGGGGGGGGGGGGGGGAGAGAGAGCAGAAACCCAAGTCTCCCTGAACGTCTGCTTTAGAATACCATGCTCCCCGCTGCACTAATTCACAGCTTGGGAAGGGAATGCATTTCGCTTGGGGAGAGAGAAGCAAAACAACATGTTCTTGGTGCCGCATCAGAAAGACGGTGCCTTTTCTCGCGCCCCTGGCGACTATGGGGCTAACTGGGAGCCCGGTCTGATTGGAGGAGAAGTCACAACGCAGCCGACAGCCCAGGGCAGAGCCTCGGGCAGGCCGGTAAGCAGGCACGTCCAGCGCCGAGGTTAAATGTACGAGAAATGACAGCCACGTCGATTAGCGTTTCGAGCAGCAATACAGTTTGTCTCTTCGTTCTGAAATATGCCAATAAGTGATGAACAAAACCTCAAAAATCTCTCAAAAACAATCAAATCAAAGCGGGAGGAATTTGAGTTGACCTCCAATTCGCTTTCTCACACCAATCAAAGCATCACCAATACCACAGGCCCAAATACAAATTAAGTAAAAACCTTTGATTTACCTCAGATTACCGTGATCTGAGAGTGACAATTAACGTCTGATGAACAGACCCACTGGTTAGTTGGGTGGCATGGATGGGCGTCGGTGAGCCGGAGGAAATGAGTTGGCAGACACACACGCCTTAGCCTCCGAGGGTATTTGGCTTGAAATTAAAGTTTAGAGTTCAGAGTCCAAGAGCAACGCGGCAGACCCCGAACCACTTAGAAATGAGTCTGGCTGGAGGGGGATTTTTCATTAGAGCAGGAGCGGGTGCCACCATGAAAGAGACCTCACGCTCTTAATATCCCATTATCTCTGGGAGAGGGAAAACAACAGAGCTAGGAGATAGAGAGAGAGAGAGAGCGAGGAAAATAAAGCAAAAGGAAGAGAGAGAAAATTAGAGTTTGAGAGGGAGAAAGGAAAGGAAGATAAGGAGTCAAGAGAGAGAGAGAGATGATGGAGGGAAGGAGAAATAAATTAAAACTGAAGGCAAAGTAGAAGGAGGGGTAGAGTGCCGTAGGAGAGAGAGAGAGAGAGAGAGAGGGGTAGCTGCAGCCAGGCAGCATGGTTTTAGAGGTGGAAATCCCCTGTTCCGTGTCCAGATTAGGGAGAGACACGCGGCGTGACCGATGGGGAGTGAAGGGCAGCCTATGGTCCAGCGGCTGGCCCTGCGTGTGACTGGGCTCACTGTGAAGAGAGGAGTCCACAGAGGCCAGACACCAGCAGAGAACCAACACGAGACTACACCTCACTATTGAGTCATTATACTCTGAGATGAATAGAAGTCCAAATTCAACTACGGAACATTGCACGTGCTGTGTAGGCCAAGCACAAAACGGTACGCTTCGCACAAAGAGATATCAGCCATGTGCATCAACATAAACATCAGCGACACCTCAGCAACACTATTAAAAACATCCCAACTTGAGAAACTTAGCAAAACTCGTAACTTCACTCACAATCTTAGGGGGCTTGGAACCCTTCACAAGCCCACATCCTACCCATAAATCTTGGGTGGGGGGGGGGGGGGGGGGGCATGCCCACATACCCGGTTCCCCAACTCAACTTACCCTGGCAGGACTTGCCGGCCTGGCAGTGGGTCATGTGGTTGAGGACGTTCTTCATGGTGCGGCAGTGGGGCAGGGCGCAGGCCCTCACCTCCCCGTTGGCCTGCTCCCGCCGCTGGCACTTGTGGGCGTGGAGCAGCAGGACCAGCTGCTGCTGGATCAGCTTACGCTTCTCCGGGTCGGCCGTGGGGCCCGCACTGGCCACTGCCGCCCCGCCACCGCCGGGCACAGGGACCATGCCCACCGAAGGCACCTGCTGCTGGGGCTGCTTCTGGAGCTGGGACTGTGTGAGGGAGGGGGAGGGGGAGTGGAGGAGGAACAGATAGAGGGGAGAGAGAGAGAGAGAGAGAGAAGAGGGGGGATGACTATTGAGATTCTCACCTAACTAGTTATGCAGGATATACGTTGCACCAGCTGTCTTTGTCCGTTCCAACAGTAGATCAAGAGAGGTGTTTTTTGACTCTTGAAGGTCATGTGAGAAGATCATATGGAAAGCCAAACTCAAGCATATTTTTTTTGGGGGGGGGGGGGGGGGGGACATACAGCTCATTCTCTAGCTTTATGGTGGAGAATGATAGTGGATATGCATTATGTCATCTACAGAGGGAAGGTAGGAGAGGAGGGTGTCTCTGGTGTTGGTGGAGACAGACAGACACGAGTTGTTGTGACGTTGGGGCTCACCAGGTTTGGCACACTGGTGACGGCGGCGCCCTTAAGCTCCGTAGGGAAGGGAGGCAGGCTGTTGGAGAGAGCGGCCTTGTTCTGGAGCTGCTGGGCATTCACCCCCGCACCACCCTGGCCGTAGGGCTGGCCCCCAAACGGACCGCCGTTACTGCTCATGCCCATCTGAGGGAGGGAAGAGGAGGGGAGAGAGAGAGAGAGAGAGAGAGAGAGAGGAAAAAAGAAAGAGCAGGTGGTTAGACATAGTTTCAAATTAAAGTGGCAACAAGTGAACAGTGAATTCCGTTTAGTTTCCAGACAGCCAAATTGAGCACGCAATTTCTCCACAGAAAAGTCAGACCATTTCCTGATTTGATTGTATAGTTTAGAGAGTAATTACTTCCAATAAACCGCAAAAGAAATCCCTTTAAAACGTTGTCTAGCAACAGCCATCAGTTTCCCTCCTCAATTTGTCCCTCCAATTCGGCACCAATTTGTCAGTACCATCACTCCTCCCTGCGAGGCCTTGTCTGTCTGTCCAGGCTTGTACACGGTGCCATCACAGTCCTGCCAACTTGGTACCACCACACATCTCTGCATGGCACCAGCCGTTTGGCAGTGGCAGGTTTCATGCCCACAGCCTCAGGAGCCAGAAGCCCTCCATCCCCTCTCTCACTCTCTCTTTCCCCCCCAGTCTCCATTTTCTCTCTACCTCTCCTCAGCCCAATTTCTCCCCCCCTCTGTCCCATTGTGCCCCCCTCCTCTCTCTGCCCTCTCTCTGACTGAGACTGCCATTACCCCAACCGCCCCCCCCCCCCCCTACCACCACCACCCCCCGCCCCTGATCCCCCGCAGCAGGTCAGGCCATGGCAGGCAGCGCTGCAGCCCCCCCGGGCCGTTGACAGCGCTCCAGCAGACCAGATAAAACAGGCAGCCCAGCTGAGGCCACCAGAGACCAGCAGCTTTCCACACGGCTGAGCGCTGAAGCACCCCCCCCCCCCACACACACACACACACACACACACACACACACACACACACTTCTCCCCTCCCTCGTTCGCTCTCTGTCCCTCGCTCTCATTGACACACTCCAGTCAGCGGCAGGCAGCCAGCGGTCGCCTCTCCACTCCGCTGCCAAACCAGACCATAGGGAGGGAGAGAGGGAGGGAGGGAGAGAGAGAGAGAGAGAGGGAGAGAGAGAGAGCAGTGTATTCAGCTCGTCTAGATTACGCCTCGTCCGCCTCCCCTTCTCCCTCCCTCCTTTCACACACTCATCCCCTCATTCTGCTCCTGATAACGTGATTTACGACCCCCCCCCCAAAGGGCAGGGAGCCATTGAACCAGAGTAAAACAGGGGGATCTCACACACGCGCCTAGAAAGAGATTTACAACCTTTAATTATGCACAACAAACCACAGATACCATAACAAAGCACATCATTGGGCTGTTGCAGGCCCCAGCTTCCCTTTTAATTGAAACAGTGACCAAATCATGACAATGTGTGGAAACACACACACACACACACACACACACCAGTAGTCCCCTCTGTGTTGTGGTTAGAGCCCCTGTGTGCAAGACAGTAGGACGGCTGGTTTCTTATTGATTTCCTGTGAAACCGCAGAGGTGTCAGGCCTTAGGTAAACAATCCCTGCTGTTCTCCCCCCCACACACACACACACACACACACACACAGCTCTAATCAACTCTGGAGAGAATCCCCCACCCCCGCCCCCCTCACCATGACTGAGTGGATGACAATAGTGTCATGATGAACCTCGCCAAAGCTTCCAATGAAGCCGGCCTCTGAAACGTCTCTCTTTCCTTAGAAAAACAGAGGGGGAAGCAATAGAGAGACCCAGAGACAAAAGAACTGTGTGTCCGTGTGGCAAGCCGGTTTGTCTATTGGCTCACACACACACACAGCTCATTTTTATTGTCCTGGGGGGCCTCTGTGGCACACCATGGAGGAGATATATCAACCCATTGCAGACAAAGCCCTTGCTACTTTAATGGGGCACTGCGAAGCATCCTTGGACTCATTAATTGGGCAATTAGAGGCAGTATAAAAACCCAAGTAGTGGCTTGTGTCAGACACAATCAGCCGTTGGTGGCGTTGCCGTCAGGGTCTGTGTGTCCCCAAATGGCTTGGCCACCTCTCAGGCCATCTATCTGTCCTCGTGCTTGACACCCAGTAACACCAGAGAGCTATATTCTGCACAGTCCTTGAGATGTGGAAAAAAAACAAAAACAAATGGATGATTCACATATAAACAGATCGTTATTTAACGGGCGCACGCACGCACGCCAAAAGTGTCATCGGTTAGATCCTCGGACCGCTTGGCACTCTCTGTCTCTCTCACACTCGGCATCCATGACTCAGAGTGGATTGTGTGTGTGTATGTGTGTGTGTGTGTGTGTGTACATCCGAGTGTGACTCACCTTGTTCATGTTGGCCGCCTGCTGGGCGTTGAGGGTGGCGTGCGCTCCCATCTGCTGCCCCCCCTGTGTGAGCGTCTCTGCCAGCGCGCTGCCCGCCCCCGCTCCTCCTCCGCCAACAGCTGCCTGGCCCTGGTACTGCAGTCCAGATGCCCCCCGGCCTCTTCCGGCCGGACCCAGGCCTCCATTCATCACCTGCCCAGGCTGGGGCTGCCCTCCCTGGGCTAGGAGTCCGTGATTCAAAGCCTGGTTGAAGCCTGCGTTGAGTCCCATGGATGCATTGTTGTTCTGTCCCCCGGTCTGTGAACCAGCTTTCTGGGCCTGTGGAGAGGGGTGGTTGGGGGAGCCCTTCCCCAGTGCTGCACCCAGCTGAGCCCCCATGCCGCTGGGCTGAGGGCTGGCTGTGTTGAGCCCCCCTGCGGAGAGGCCGGAGGCGCTGCCCGCCCTCAGGAGCTCCGATAGCTGTTTGTGTTTGGCGGCAGCGTCCTGAACCATGGAGCCCCCCCCGGGCCCACCGTTGGAGGGCATGCCCATCAGACCCAGGTCGTTGGCAATCAACTCTTCTGGGAGGTCGTTCTCCAGGTCGTCCCAGGAGAGTGAGCCCAGGTCTACTGGAAGAGGAAGAGAGAGAGAGAGAGAGAGAGAGAGAGAGAAAAGATTAATGAAAACAATTTGGGATAACATCCATATGCTATTTCGCCATTAATAACACACATTATCACTCTGTTCCCCCATTGCCGCAAAGCCAACTTACAAATCACTTCTCGCCTGCGACAGTGACTGAGGAGGTTCATTAAGGCATCAGCCTCGCCGTGACGCCGGGTCCTATCCCTCCCAGTCTTCCCCTCCTAGGCCTGTCCTCACACTAACACTTCCATTACAACGTGCTAATCCGCTAACGTGCTAACAAAACGCTGCTCCCTTTCGAACGGGCTTCTCTCTCTTCCCCCCCCCCCCCCCCCTCCCTCCCCTCCCGAGCCAACAGAAGAAGTAACAGCCAGGCACCTAAACAGCAGGGAGGATCAGAGCGGATAAGCCAGAGTGTAGGTGTCGCCTGACAAACACAGCGAGCGTAATAGTCTCACTCAGGGTTCCCATAGGGGAAGAGGGGAGGTGGGGGAGAGTGTTTAGGTAACACTGTCAAAGAGTGTGACGGTAATTCAGACAGCTGGGAGTTGTGCTGAAGGCAGATTAAATGATTAAGGAGAGAAGGATGAGAATCAGAAAGCACTGGGGGTGTTTATTGTACTGACGGGTTTCATTGTTCTGGGACTATTGTGAGATTGGCATTTTTAACGGGAAGCTAGAATTTGGGGATAACATCGGACGGTGTACAACGGCAGAACTTTCTCAGTTAGGACTGTTCTTCTCGAATCATTCGTGAAAAATAAAAACCCCTCTCCAAACGAGAGTAATATCAATCAGTTAATCAGATTCCACAAACTAACATCAAGCAGAAGTAAAACAGTCATCTGTAATGAAAATGGCTCACAGCGAGAAAACCCCACAGAATTCCACTTCACAGGGAGAACCCTGGCTAGCCTTCCAGCCAGGGCCTGTATGAGAGGAGTCGGGGAGCCTGCCTGGTGAGTCTTCTTCAATGACATTCTGGGCGCGTACCAGGCAGGATCCAGCCTTAATGAGGCCACTTGGCCTGCACAGTAAACACTCCATCTCTCTCTCTCATCAGGCAAGCAGGTGCTCCATGCCCAGGAAGCCGTCAGGGACATCCCTCTTTTCTTTAGTTTGTTTCCTCTCACTCTTCTCTCTCTCTCTCTCTCTCTCTCCCCCTTTCGCTCCCCCTTTCCCTCGTCTCAGTGAGCGCCTGACACGATCACTCTTTCAGAGCATAGCGTTCGCTTTCACCACAGGCGATATGCGGGTGCACGCACACGCGTGCACGCATTCTTGAGATTGTGGCCCCAGGCCCTTGGCGTGAGGCCAAAACGCAAAGCACTGTTTTGGTTTGGTAGCGCCATGCAGTCGGGGGAGCCCCGACAGCGAGAGGTGGTGTGTGGGGGGGGGGGTACTGCGCTCTCTCTCCCTCTCCCCCTAGCTCTTTCTTCAACTCCTTCTCTCCCCCCCCTCCCCCCCGCCATCTCCTCTCTTTCCTCTCCCCCAATACCCTCTCTCACTACACTGACTCGCCTACAACTCTTTCTCTCCCTCCCCCCTTACTACTCTCTCTCTCTCTCTCTCTCCCCCCCCCCTCCTTTTCTTTCATCATGGCTCCAGTCTGGGAATTAGGCTAAAAATAGCCCAAGCAGCTCCGGTAGCCCCAGACCACTGCTGTCCGTCACGGCACCGTGTCTCAGGGCTGAGCGTCTAGGTTGGTTTGGGGGACGGGACGGGGGGGGGGGGGGGGGGGACAGGTGCACAGCATGCCAGGCCTGGCCTGGGCATTCACTCACTGCTCCGGGGGACAGCAGGGGGGGGCTCATACTACTTAGGGCTGGGAATCTCAGCCACCACACAACACTTCCAAGGAACTTAATGGGTTAATTCTGTCGGCTTCACTCTGGTCTAACAAGAGGGTTTGCGATCAGAATCTGACAGAGGATTACATTGGATGAAGACACAGTGAAGAGAGGAACGTGGATCAATATATATGCCTGGTCGTTTATAATTTGAAAATTATTCACGATACCAGCCTATTTGGGAGCAATTCAAAAACTTCAAAACCATATATTTCACCCATGAGTGCTGGCCAATGGGGAGAGGACATTTGGAGAGGGAAAACGAGAAAGTCCAGTTCAACGCTAAAATTAGCAGCGAAAGAAAGATGGGGCGGGTCTTTCCCAGAACCTCAAGGGAAGGAATACATCAGGTGTCAAGTTAACTGACAGTAGACAGAGTGCTGAGGCAGCGTTGTGTGTACACTAGTTGCAGAGTAGTGTAGAGGGGGGAGTCTCTAGCAGTGTGGTCAGATCAGGGACAACACTAGAGACACTGCATACCAGTCCAGCTGCCACGGCCCACGGCTCAGACAGGGAGCTTGAGGCTGCAACATGATGCTGAGGTGAGCCCTCTCTCGCTCTCTCTGGGCTGATCAATTGGACTTCACTCCCTCCGGTTTCCCCTCACCTTCACTTGCTTCCCTATCTCCCCCCCTGCATCCCCTCTTGGTCTATTCTGTCAGCCCTCTCCTTCTTTCCCTCTTTCAATCGCCCTCACTCTCCCTCTCCCTCCCTCTCTCTTTCTTTCTTTCTCTCCCTCCACGCCTCCTTCTCCCTCCATGTCTCTGATATTGCAAGGCTTACAGCCCCTGTGAGTGGCACAGTGTTTTGTCAGTGTGGAGCACAGCATAGCAGCAGCCAGGCGCCTTCATGCCCAGTTACGGCCAGTGAAGTCAGTCATTCAAGCATGTCTTACTTTAACACACACACACACACACACACACATACACACACTCTCACTTTCCCTCTCTCTCCCTCCCCGACACAACTTTGTCAATCTCTCTCTAACACGGCACACATGCACGCACACACACACACACCTATCCATTTATAGAACACATCGAGGATAACAAATACACACAAATGCGCGCACACACACACACACACACACACACACAGAGCTGGCCTTGGTAGCTCCACTGACATTATATTTCCTGGACGGAGTGGAAAATCAAAAGGATTGAAAGCGTACATTGGAGCACAGAGATGTTAAGGGGTAATGACCCTGCAAATCCAGATGTCAAGCTTGGAGAGAGCGAGAACTATTCACGGACCGCTCCTTCCAGAATCCTTCATGCAAGACTTAAACTGATCTTAACGTGCTTTACAGGTATTTGGGGGACTTAGAACTTGGTTACAGAACAAGTCTCTTTTGCGCAATTAAATGTTGAAAATTTAAAGTAAGATGCGCACGCATGTTGGTAGCAAAATACCCCACTCTTATACGAGACGTCGGCTGTAGTGAACTAAATGAAAAAACAATATCCTGACAGCAAACTGCACATGTCTGGGTATCTGTTGTTACCTAATACAGTGAGGCATTTTTAGTTGGTGTTAATTCATTTGTGGAGCTAAGAGCTGGAGTGTATAAAATAATTTGAACTTTGACCCTGTCATTGCGACCGTTGTCGCAGGTACATGACTGAAGCATCAGAGAACGTGCAGTAAAGTTCTAAAATCTTTTTATTTGTAAAGAATAAAGCTTTGCTAAATCAAGCATTTGTCATCTATTCATCATTTCAACTGACAAGCTAGCCACTTTGCTAGAAATCTGTAGTTAGCAACTGGAACTGCAATTCGAAAGTTAAAAGCATCTTTGTTAAAACGGCAGCTAGATTAAATTCCTTTTTGATAAGCTATCTAATATAATATCTAAAATACTTTTCACAAAATGTATGTCATCCGAAAACAGAATGTTCATGTTCAATGTTGTGACTGGTGTTGAGCGACAGTTATCCAACCAAGTATAAGCCAGTGTGTTTCCGTCACGCTAGCTTGTACGATTCCTATCAGTGTCTTGCATCCCAAAGTCGCGTGCATCCATGCGTGACGTCATTACGACGTGTACTGATATCTATAGACGCTTTTGTAATTAACTAAATTAGCTTTGCTGCAATGCAAGACAAAAAACACATTACCAGTCAGGGGGAGATGGGGGGCGGGGGGGGGGGGGGGGAGACCGTTTCATCTCTGCATCCAAATCAGCCACAACAGCTTGTTTTTTTCCCCCCCTCTCCATCCCTCCCTTATAAACATTACCACTGACAGCTGCGTGTGGGAGCTGCAAAAATAGCAATATCTGCTAATAGGGACAGATTGGATTAAAATGAGGGGACACAGCTTACAGGCTATATACAAGCTTAAATGTGTGAGGCGAGTGGCATTTAAAACCGCCAATTAGACAATGTAGGCTCAGCCGGCAAAAAGACGCAGTCATAAGCGGTTTCTTGGGGTGGGTGGGTGGATGGGGGGCAGGGAGGTGACCCCCCCCCCCCCCCCCCCCCCCTTCCATGGGATATTCGGCTCCCTCTCCCTTCAGCCCCATTTTCTCAGGGTTTTTCTCCTCGCCTGCAGGCACAAACCTAAATGGCTCCATTAGTGGATGCGTCATACACGAACGCTGTCTGACGGGTGGGTCTTAAATGTGCCATTTGGGGAGGCAGCGAGCAGCAGCATGCTGACTGGGAGAGGTGGGAGGGATGAGGCTCTCGTTAAAGCAACGGGACAGAATGCCTTGATGGACGCAACAGTTCTAAATACTGGGTCACTGAAGGTGGCTGACGTACTGGTGCTGGTCAACTTAATCAGCCCTTCATAACTGCTCTACAGTGAAAACTGTTATTATTGTATCTAATATTGTATAATCTGTGACAGGAGTGTTGAATACTCCATTGAAGTAAAAATTAAAGAATATAGCCAACAATTTTAAAATCAACTATACTTGTCTTGACTTGACATAAGACATCTGACTAACTCAATTGACGCAAACCAAGCAAGCCAAAGGTCCGACCGACCCATCACTATGACTTGACTGAGATTCAGAGCAGGAGGCTTACCACAGCCATTGCCTGTCCTGACTGAGACCCCCTGCTGCCTATAGGCAGCAGCTTATATTGGGGGTTAGGGGTGTGTGTGGTGGTGGTGGAGGGGGGGGCAGGGACCCTGCTGGGGAGACAGATGGCCTGAATCGGGGTGACAGGGGGCACGTGCTTGCTCCGTCACACTTCAATGAAAGATCCCCTCGCTCCACTACACACACACACACACACACACACACACACACACACACACACACACACACACACACACACACACACACACACACACACACACACACACACACACACACACACACACCAAAAAGCCCCTCACCAAAGGGAGCAGCGTAACCCAAGCTGGGGCCCCCGAGGCAGAAGGCAGAGGCCAAAAGTCAGAGCCGGGGATGTCGCTAGGTGCTGCAGGCTGGACCGCCGACACTCAGACCCATTGTCTGGTGTAATTTACTGCTGATGCTACGCACTGCCCTGCAGGCCTGTTGGGTGAACATTGCAATTGGAGAGCATGTGGGGCTCAACAGCGGCTTATGAGGTGTTGAGGGTGTCGTGATGCATCATGATTGGGAACATGGGGAGGAGGGGAAGAAAGTCATGCCAGTTGTAGGAACTCAGCTTATTTCACCTAGTCATGGCTATTCAATATAATTAAACTAAAAAGGGGCATCATGCGTTACCATCAAATACTAAGAAAAACGGCATATAGGCCAGTTTAACAACTGTGTCAAGTCTGGTCCGGTAACTCTGACAGTAATCTAGAATGATATAAATGGTATTTTTCTGTCTGTCAGTCAGGCAACATGGCATGTCCACAACTACACTGGTTCTACACGCAACTGAATGAGCATATGGCAGTCATTCACTGAGGATATGGCTTGGCTAATATTACACGTTGGACTTGTTCCTAAACAGGCCAAGATTAAGCCAGACCAAAGTAGTTGAGACACACAACACGGCTGGATTCATTCAGAAGAGTGCAATACTGTGCCCGAGGGTACTGGGGCTGTTTCTGTACACTCAGGAATGCAGTGAAGTTTCATATCTAAGAGCAAATATCTGTCAAAAGGACGACACCCCTTCAGCCAAGAGTCCCGATAACTTGCTACGTCATCAGGAGAGGTTGCTGTTTGACACTTCACTCCAATAGCATCTTGACAGGTAGGCCTGTGCAGTCAGCAACGTTACTGCAGCAGTGCCCAGACAGCTAAAACTTGGCAACACGGGCAAGATCGCAAACTTCATCCCTGGCCTTGAAACTAAGGTTTCCAGCGACATGTGACAACTGACAGCTAGCTATGGCGAGTAACGTTGACAACCAAAGTTGTTTAGTGCATGGCCAGCCAGTTGATTACAGTTGTAACGTTAACTTGCCTGCCTTGATGGAAAGTTAACCCAAAATCTCACCTTGCTTGATAACCAACTTGTCATAGAAAGTATATATTTTTTGTTAACTTAGTTTGTAAGAAGATCGATTGAGGGCCTTTACCTGGTCCATCTGAAGCTGACAGCGCAGGTGAATTCAGCTTCGGCCGTTTTGAGTTAGGAGGTCCGACATCGAGCAGGTTTTCAGCCATTGTGGTAGTTTACAGTTGTTTCTGATTATGGATTAGAAAAAAAATAAGGAAATCCTGCGACAGAAAAAGTTGTTCTGACAACCTCCACCTTTTTCTAGCTAACACGCTAGCAAGCAGTTAGCTCGCTAACGTTAGCTAACTGGGTAATTTAGCAGAGTGAGAATTTCAAAAAAGATGCAATAGCGCCCCGCTTCGCCACCGCCATTCACCCCATGATAATCCAACACCCAACACCCACATTATATCGTTAAATTACCCCAATAAAAATATTTTTCCAAAAAATTCAACGTCAAAATTTAAAAAAAAAATGTTCACATGGATTGTTGCATTCCTGTCAACAAGTCGTTAATTTTGGATCTTCAAACAAGCAATTTTTGTGACGTCAAATTTCTTAATGCAAAAATCATTTGAAGCTCCATAATAATGCACAACTGCATAAAAATGATATATTTTAGCAAAATGGTCGGTAAGTCGCTGTCTCTTCTCCGGTTGCCCCCGGTAAACAATACTGCTGCGAACGGCGATAGGGGCTGAAGCGCCGCACTCTGAAAGGGAAATCAGATATACGGGGCTTTTCTAGCCGACGAACAGGGATCGAATGCCCGTTGTTTCGCAAAAAATATCTCCGAAACGATGAAAGTACTTCGTTTTGAGGGGGAGGATGCCGTCAAACCTCGGTTCGGATGCTCGGTTTCTAAATAAAAAATAGTGCTTTACCGAAATCCTAATTCCGAGCCACGACAAGATGGCGGCTGTTGATTCCTTCGATACAAAAAGTTTTTTTTTTCTTTTTCCAGATCGACTGTGGAGGGGGAGGGGTCGTGCAATCACGCCCTACGTAAACCTATGTAAAAGCTTCGGCGTGCGTCATTTAGTTTGACTAAAATACCGCTAGGGGCGATATAAGCCTTTATATATCAGTCCTCACACCGCCTCACATATTCTTTCAATGATTTAACTTGGTAATGAAAACACAATTCTTCACATCAATATGTTAGACAAGTTATAGTGGACGTAAGGACTCAACAACATGAAATTAGACCTATAGGTTGAATGAGGATGACACAAATAAAGACAAGTTTTGTTCCTTTTTATTTCTGTACCTGAACATTGTGTCCCTCTTGTGAACTCATGTTTGAGTATTTGTTGGCACAAGATGCTCTCTCCCATCCTACCCCCACATTCAACTCCCAATCTTTGCATAACCACATACGATAGCATGGCAGTTGGATGTGGCATACCATGAAGGACTTGGAGTATCGAATATTGTCACCAAATCAATTTTTTTATCTTCTCTCTGATTCGACTGTAAAACATCTGCAATTAACCAAAATATATTCTCCAATATCATGATAAAGTGAGCAAAAATCTAAAAGTGAATGCAAACAATTGAAAACGCATGTAGAAGAGGTACAGTCAGTCACACAAGATTGAATAGAATGGAGCATACGTGCAATAGTGTGTCTATGTGATTTGTGATAACTCTTCTAAAAAATAGAATCCTCCACAAACATATCTGAAAATCATAACTGCCCTTTAAAAGGTATGCGGTCTACCTGTACCACATCCCAACACGCAACAGTGCATTTCAAAAAAGAGGCGTAGAAATAAGATTAGCAAGGGCAAACGTGTTAGTCATATAACTTGCAAAAAGTATATTGTAGTTGCTGAGGAGATCTTAAACAATGCCGGAGGAGTGTCTAAAAGTTGTCATTGTACTAACAAGATAGTACAATATACAGTAGATACCTTTGAAAATATTGAAGTTTTGCAATATGTTTGTCAAGATCATAGGTAGATAATTCACTCACACTCACACAATCAGACATACACACAGAAACTCCTTTTCATAATTTTTCATAACGTCAAAATCTGCCACATGCACAAGTATAAAACAAAAATCATATATGTGTGTCATTATGCATTATGTACATACACAGTGAGTGCTTTGTGCAAATGTATACAGATTATGTTCATGTGTTTATAAATGATACTTGGATAATGTGCACAATAACAAACATACGAAATAGCACATGTACTGATTTAGAATGAACAAAAAAAAATAACACAAAAACTCTCTACAGGTCAACAACAACAAAACTCTTTGGCGTATTTCATATGCTTTGTTCAAATGTGACGTGAAAGACATTTGCATCCGAGGATGACTTTAGGTGTGCTAAAATATCGCAAATTCACTCATTTTTCGAAAGAATTGTTCAATTATATTATTTCCTCAACAAAAGAAGAATTGAAATGTTCAGATATATTTCACCTTTTTAAGTTAGTGACTGTCCAGTATAGATTTATTTTGCAGACACACCGGCTCAGCCACTGGTTCAATACATAATGTATTTATCTGACTATGTATGCACCCTTGATGTCAAATATTTGTGAAAGATGTGTCTCCCAATTGAATAACATAATCAAAATATCTCAATTGCTCGGCACAAGTACAAAAGACTTGGAGACAAGAAATACCAAGGTTCAATGGAAAACGGAACAAAGCAAGAGATCAATGAAAGCACTGTATGAGGGTGAAACACAGACACAGACACAGACACAGACACAGACACAGACACAGACACACACACACAGACACACACACACACAGTAATAGCAAAGGAGTGAAAAACACCCAACTAAACATTTCCACCCCCCCAACCTTCTTCCTCGATCTCATAACCAGAGAGCACAGGTCACCTTTGTACTCTTTATTCCCTTCATATTTCTCCATGGTGATGCAGGTATTCAGGTGTGTGTTGTAGGAGGGGGTTGTGTGCCCATTCCCCCTCAGCCCCAACCTTCCTCCCTACTAAGGGTATTCCCGTTCAGAGACTGTAAACCCTTAGTCCTCAGACTTGACTTATTGTCACCTGGTTCCAGTTCTGGATGTGCTTCAGCCAACTCCTCTGACTATCATCTTCATGACATATGGCATGAGATAGAGACAACACACACACATTTGGGACCAGGCAAGGATTGTTGGGCCCTTTGAGTCAAAACTTTAAAAACCTCCAATCTACCACAAATAAATACTAATATAATTCAAAACAAAAACACTGAGCCAATCACATATCAAAAGATAATGTTAAATACTGTCTGCGTGTCAAAATGAACAATAAAGTATATGGCTTTTTTTCAAGTGTGATGAAGAATAAAAATCTATAACAAATATTGATTCAAATATCCACAGTGCTTAAGATTCATAATTCAAATGTGTGTGGAGTTAGATATAGGAAATAATCCTTGAATGTTTTGCAAAAATATTGCATAACACAAAGACAATCTTGAAAAGGCATGATTAACTAATTAGCTATTAAAAGTCAAAACAAGGACACTGACATAAAAAAAAAAAAAGACTCAGGCACTGGAATATTGGTGGTGAGTCGTAAACAAAAATGATGTTCTGACTAAAACTTCAATTGAAACAGAAATTGGATCGTGCACATCTGGCACATTGACTTGCCAGTGGCACTATGATTTGTTATGAGTCCTAAAGATCTCATGTGGGGTGCTCATGTTAAATGTTATACATTTATCTCTGTCTTATTGAACTGAAAAGTGTCTTATTAGTGAACTGAGGCCCCTTTATGGATGGGCTTCAGAGGGCTAGGCTTAGCTCTCATTGGTTCTCCCTGCTACACAATGCAGCGTTCCCCAAAGCACAGACCTAGGATCAGTTTACTCTACCCAGGTTCTACTCTACCCTTCGCTCAGCTCTAAGGGGTAACTTACACTTTCACCCACTCTATCCTCAGTCAAAAAGGCTGGGAAAAATCACATGCATTGATGCATGCACGCACACACACACTCGCACGCAACACACACACCTTAGGCTGAACTGTAAGACACAAAAGTGGGCCAAAGGTAAATCCTACAATAGAAAAAGCTATCGTAAAAAAACTCATAAAAAAAGGCAACGTGAGGGAATAAGGAGAGAAACTAGAGCAGCACTGAGGACACCGTGGGCACACCACCACCCTTCATACATGGTTCAGTCAAATCAGTCCGGGAGAGAAAGACGGAGAGAGAGAGAGAGCAAGACGGAGATTTTCTCAAACAGGAGCTGCGGTCAGAACTGCACAACAAGGCGCACCATTTCCTCAAACATACAATCATCTTCATCATCGTTATCCTCCTCCTCCTCCTTATTCATGTCATACAAAAACTCTGCAATTCAAAGAAAATCAAGAACACGGTTTGTCATACTTTTTTAGGCACTACAAAAAAAAATCAACTCAAAGACAACAACAAAAAATAGGTTGCATTGCACCCAGATAACAATAACTCAATTAAAGTGGCACATTTTAAGTACATTAATACAGTAGAGCCCCTCCCCCTCTCATGCAGAGGCTGTGATTGGATAAACGATCAGACGTCCCACCCTTAAAACCAGCATGTCGCAAAGCTAAAGGCAACCATGACTAGCTCTATGATTAGCTATTGGTTGAATCTGGTGACAGTCAAAACGATTGTTTCTGTGGAAATGAACATGAGCTAAAACATATTAATACATTAGAGTTGAATGAGTTCCATTTAGCTGTGTATGAATCTTGTCCAAATGTCGATTGCAGCCAATCTTATCCCTGGCATATCCATAAGAACCCTGTTTAACAAAGTTTAACTGCGATATTTAGTCTGTGTGATGATAGCTATTTTACTAGTTGATTGTCACTCACAGTCTCAAAGTATTAAGTGCCTTCCCATTTTAATAACCAAATCATCCCTTACACTTCCTGCACTAGGCTACATTCCCTTTACTTGATTCAAATTTGTGCTTTCGAGTGCACTTTTCAGTAAGCACGGCAGAGACGAAGCTTGATTAGCCAATCACTGTCCCATTGAAGAGTGGCCTTGGAAAGGTTGTGAGGAACCTGTGCTTACCATTCCATAGACTAGTTTCATTGTCAGATGCCTAAAAAGCTGGACTCAAAATGTAGAAGTCTATGTAGCCCTATTTAGCCTGCCCGAGTGTATTGGGACCATGTGGCACATTGGAATACTATAGGCCTACTATGAGCCCTTGTCTAAAAGCAGAATACTTAAATAATACTGCTTTTTGTGTTTCTCTCATTCTACCCATAATTCCCTTCTTCTACCCATGATCCTCCAGTAGCACGTCTCAATCGTAAAACGAATTTCCCTTAGGTCAGGTATAATACAACTCACCAAGTGAAAACAAAATGATATAGCAAACAATAAAGGTGTTATCATAACAAATAATTGCATTGAAAAAATAATAATAACTTGGAGTAAGAACCACAGCATCATCCGTAGTCTACGTTTAAAAAAAAAATGACAGCCATGCTAAGATTGTTTCAATCTTTTGCGTGTTTTGTTCGATATTCATATCTTGTTCATTCTCAGTTCTAATCCTGAAGGCACTTGATCAACCAATGAAAAGCTTAAGAAAAAACAACATCAACAACAACAACAACAGGCAAAAACCTCCAGCCTTCCTCCTTCCATACCACCCTCTGGCCCCCCTCCCACCATTTTGTGTCTCACTGTGCTCAACACAGCAACCCCCCCCATTAGAAAAGTGATGAGCCCTCATATTGTAGCTTAGCTACAGGTCAATGGCAGTGTCTCTGTAGCCATGTTTCATTGTGTAGGTTTGGGTTCAGAGGGGTGAGAGAGGGTGAGGGAAACACCACAGCTCTCTCTCTGTCTGTGTGCGTGTGTGTACATGTGTGCGTGTGTGTGTGTGCGTGTGTGTGTGTGTATGTGTGTGTCCAGAGACAAGAGGAGCCCATACTGCAGCTTTCTCTTAGGACGTCCTTCTGTGTGACAGACTTGGGAGACTGCAGTCACAAACAGCCACAGGACCAGCTACAGGAGTGGAGAGAGCAAATCAGAGACGCACCGAGAATTCATTGAGCCCTGTGAGCTCGTCGGCCTCCTCTTCCTCCTCCTCCTCTTCCTCTGTTAGTTCAGTTGGCACAGGGTGTACCACGGGGGCACTAGGCTCTGGGTCTGGGGTAGGGGTAGGGAGGTGAGGGTCCGTGGCTGGGTTATGCCCAGTCTGCCCAGGGAGATCTGGTCCATCTCTGTACCCCTCTGCCCTCACCCCTGTGGGCTTGGTTGGGCCTGGCTCTGGCCCTAGTCCTGGAGGTCCCACAGCACTCATTTGGGTTTGGGGGGCAGAAGAGGAGGAAGAGGAGGAGGAAGAGGAGGAGGAAGGAGGAGTGTAAGAGGAGGAAGAGGGAGGAGCTGCTGCCTTAGCGACAGCTGCAGAAGTCTTACTAGCCCCGCCTTCTCCTGTGGGCGAAACACGCCCCTTACTGCTGTCCACCTGTGATTGGACCGATGGTGAAACGGCCAATCGGTGCTGCGTCCCGGGCCCACTGTCCCCACTCCTGGGATACAGGAAGGTCCTCATCTGACCTTTGCCCTTTACATTAACGGTACCGCGGTAGTCGAACTCTAAACCCAACCCGCTCAGCGCCGCGTGGCTCTCCTCGCTCACCTGGACCCGGCACTCCACGCCCGTAGAGTCCATGCGGCTGGCGATGTTGACCGTGTCACCCCAGATGTCGTAGAGCAGCTTGGTGGTGCCGATCACCCCCGCCGTCAGGGGCCCATGGTTGAACCCGATGCGGAGCTTGAAGCCGAAGCCCAGCATGTTCTTGTTGAAGTCGTCCAGCACGCCCATCATCTCCAGGGCGAAGTCGAACAGCACCCTCAGGTGGGCGTGGGGGTGCCACGCGTCGCCGCACTGCCGCATGTTCAGCCCCGACGCCGCCATGTATGTGGCACCGATCGTCTTGATCTTCTCCACGTTGGCGAAGTCGGGCTTCCGCAGCAGCTCGTCAAAGTCGCCAATGAGCTCGTTGAGGACGCGGTAGCACTCCTTCCCGCCCTCGTAACTCTCCTCGTAGAACTCGCTGAAGTTGACGATGCTGGCGAAGATGACGCCCACGCTGTCGTGGTTCTTGGAGTAGCTCTGGGTGACCTTCAGCTGCTCCGCCACGTGGATGGGGATGATGTTGCCCAGCAACCAGTCGGCCTGGTCCCGCATGTTCTGGATCTTGATGCGGTGCTTGTCGGCCTCCACGTTGCCGTGGTAATGGAGGCGGTAGCTGACCTCGAACTCGTGGTTGAGGAACCAGACGAGGAGGAGGAGCAGGAAGAAGGCCAGGACCGCCTCCGGGACCAGCAGGTCTGACGGTCTAGGGACCGCCGGGTCTGGACCGGGACCGGGTTCTTGAGTGGACCACAACTCACCAGTCAGATTAGTCATGTTGCTGCTGTGAAATGGAGAGGAAAAGAGAGAAGAGGCAGAGAGAGAGAGAGAGAGGGGTGTGGGGGAGAAGACAATGAGAAAGAGAGATAACATGGGAGGGGTTTGAGAGAGAGGGAGACAGACAGAGAGAGAGGGAGGAAGAAAGAGGAGAGGCAGACAGACAGACAGACAGGTAAGAGGGAAGGGGATTATGATAAACAATGGTGTTTGATAAGAACCACACCCACTCTCATCTCACCATGCAAACTCCACTACTGTACGTCAACTGTGTTTCTTAAGCTTTCACAACAACCCTAACGCCTCTGCTCTGAGCGACCGAAACAACCAACACAACATTTCATCAGCGCTGAATACATTTCCATTCATTTCCACTCTGTAGCTTAAACCCGTCCTCTGCATCAAGTCTCTCTGGTCCAGCCGGGAGGCTCGCTAACCTGTGGCTGGTCTAAAAGGACTAGCCAGCGCTAGCTGTCTGAGTCATAGCGCTAGCTCACATTTACATGCAAATATACTGTGGCGAGAGCCACACTCAGTGTGAGAGGAGAGTGTGAGGGGGGGGGGGGGGGGATTGTAATTATGAACACATAAAAGAGGGCCCTCGTTCCCGTCGACCCCCCCTCCCCCTAAATGTCACTCATCCATCCGAATTCTCCGTTTCCACGGAGACACTCACCCGAGAGCCGGAGAGCTGTCATTACCGGAGCTGAAAGACAAGAGGACCGGTGTCAGTTGGTACAGAGGGGTGATTACACACTCTACAAGACTGCCAATTGATGAAAACAGTGCCGTCATACTGTATGTGAATGTGAAGCCCCCCGAGGGAATGAATAAAGTTGTATTGAACTGAATTCCAGACGTTGAGTGTTGAGTGTACACAGACAGGCTGCAGTTCCTCACCCTGGCCTGCCAAGGGGGCTGTAGAGCAGCACTAGCAGAGCCACGCCTGCCATGGTGGCCAGGGCAGAGCGCATCCAGAAGCTGAGCTGGCAGAAGTTACAATACTGGATGATGGCGATGATGATGGCACAGCAGAGGAACATGGTCACCTGGGGGGGGGGGGGGGGGGGGGGGGGGGAGGCATTAACAAACAGTTAATAAGTATAAGTAAGTATAAGTATAAGTATTGGTATACTAACACACAGAAATATACTTGATGTGAACATAAATACACTATGAAGTTGACACGCTCTTGACACAGAACAAGCTCAAGACACTTCAGTGTACACACACACACACACACACACACACACACACACACACACACACACACACACACACAATCACCCAGTAGAGTAGTTAGCATCCAGATGTGTGCTCTCAGAGCGGGCTAACGATGACAGCATCACACGTCTCTCCACCAACGATCTATACACATGTCCTCGTCCTCGTCCCCTCCCCCCTCTCTCTCTCTCTCATGATCTCCCCCAACACTGTGATTGGTGCCTAACATCTTCAAAGGGAAAAACTCCATAACTAATTAACTGCTCTCCGGAGGATTACGACTTTGATCTGACTGCCCTCAAGGAACGAAGCCTCGGGAAAATCCTTGAAAAACAAGATATCAAAACAGCACAGCTTGAAAACACTCGAGAGTTAGGATAGCCATCAGAGAGCAGGGGAGGCTGGTGGAGGCATACATCCGAGGACAGGCTCATTGTAATGCATGGGATTTCTCATTTCCATCCCATGCATTACAATAAGCCCGTCCTCCGATTTCTACCTCCACCAGCCTCCCCTGTCGTAGAGAGGGGAGGCCTGGACTAGATATGGCATCGGCTCAAAGTAGCATAGTACTTCTGAGTGCGGTTGCTTTAGCTTGCTGCCCAAACTAGGGCCTCTTATCTCCACCACAAAATGGACTCAAAGAGAGAGAATGTCAACATTTCTCTCGCCAAGGTCCAAAAGTGTAGCCCCCTCTCCCTTTTCCTTCTACGGTTGCTGTTGGTGCTAGTTCTACCAGCTCTGACTGTTTCTAATGAGCCCCAGCCGAACAGCTCCTCTTGCCAGCAGCAGTCTCACCATCCTGGGTCCCTCAGCTGGCCCTCTTCTGAGGGGGTAGGTACACACACACACACACACACACACGTACACACACACGTACACACACACGTACACACACACGTACACACACACACACACACACACACACACACACACACACACACATACACACACACACACACACACCCATCCACCTTTTGACCCCCCCTTGCCTCCCCTCCCTCCCCACCCCACCCACCCCTCCCTCTCCACTCCCGTCCCTTCTGCCCTCCCCTCTCTCTCCCCCTGCCCCCCTCCCTCCCTCCCCACCCCTCCCCCTCCCCCCCCCCTGCCCCCCCCCCTCTTCCCCTCCCTCACCTGGATGGAGAGGTGGAGACTGTAGGTGAGGTGGGAGAACACCATCACGGCAGGAAGTGACACGAGCACGGCGCCGATCAGGTGGCGCGGGACCCAGCCGGAGCCCACCCTGAGCAGGGTCTGGGTACAGCCCAACACGTTGTCTAGGCAGAACGTCATACTGGGACAGGAGGTGCAACATTAGACATTTAATCCCAAAAAAAAATCATTAGACAATATTTAATCAAACTGCCCCATTGGACATGTAATCTGATCACTGTCCACTGAACCTGCTCTCTCTCCCCCCTTTACTTCATCTCCCTCCCTCCTTCCCTCCCCCCCCCCTCCCTCCTACTGGATAGACGGCACCAGAGACTAGCTCCAGCAGGCCCCCCTCTCCCTCCCTCCTTCCCTCCTTCTCTCCCTCCGTACCGGATGGACAGCACCAGAGCGACCAGCTCCAGCAGGCCTGCGGCGGTGGCCAGGCCCAGGGCGGGGGGCGGAGGCGTCTCCATGGTGACCAGGGGGGGGAGGAAGCAGGCGAGGGTGAGGGCGAAGAAGACGGAGCAGGAGAGGAGCACATCCAGGAAGGAGCTGAACGTGGGGCTGGCGAAGGTCTTGACTGGGGCCTGGGTCTCCACCTGGGAGTAAGGGGGGGAGGGGGGGGGTGAAGAGGAGAAAAAGAGAGAGAGATAGAGGGTCAGACAGGGTTAGGGTTATCAACGACCAGTTCAATCTGAGCTGCAATATCTCAGAAGCACCAGCAGGAGGCTAGCTAATTATGGTTCTGTGGTAAATGCAGCCTGTGTGTGTGTGTCTGTGTGTGTCTGTGTGTGTGTGTGTGTGTGTGTGTGTGTGTGTGTGTGTGTGTGTGTGTGTGTGTGTGTGAGTGAGTGTGCATGTGTACCTCCTCTTGGTAGCTAATGCGGTAGGCAGTCTCCAGGGGCCTCTCCAGGAAGTTGAGGCTGAGCTTGTTGATGGGAGGCTTGAAGAAGTAGTCCTTCATCAGACTGCAACCACGACAGGCCAGTCAGGGACAGATAGGAAGGGTTCAATGGCGGGTTAAATATGCTATTTATTCTCAGCAATCATGGTGCATTCAAGTGCTCCTCGGAAACTCAGAGCTTCCCACCACGATTTAGCATAAGATTTAGCGTTGAGCTCCCTAACTCTGAGATCTCAGAGATCTTATTTTTGAGGAGCACTTGAATGCAGCATCAGTAACCATGTTTCCAGTTCCCATGTTCCCGATACTTCAGAAATTAACCCTTCCTTCCCTCCCTGATCCCTTGAGGTGATCACTGATCTGACTAAAGCTGGATTGGTAAAAGCAACATGTAGGTAGCCTTGCTCTCCCTTAACAAATCACAAAGATATTGATTCCCTAAAAAGAGGATCTCGCGACCCTAAATTCACATCAATCATTTCCCTAACCGCGGGCTATGCCAACACATAATAATGATAACATCCAAGTGTATTGTAATCGCCTAAAATATGCTCTAATTGGTAGGATATTAACCCAAACAATAAGCATACAGATAATATTTCTCTTCATACGAAATAAACATGTTTGTGTCTTATTCATCAAATCATAGAGGTTAGTTCGATTGTCTCAGGGGACCCCACGAGTCAACTGCTGGACTAGGGTATGGATAACGGATCTATAATCAAGGACACCAGACTCCATTACCTGTCCTCTTTGATGACGTCCACAAAATGGACGTCACTCTTCTCCCTGAAGTTCTTCGACCGGAGTGGGATGAGGGTGGAGTGGTCCATGGCAGCTCCCCCCGTCCCTGCTCCCCCCGCTGACCCCCCTGAGCCCCCTATGCCCAGGCTGGTGCCCGTGCCTGTGCCCGTGCTGGTCTTCTTCTCTTTCTCCTGGAGCATGTCGCACAGGGAGTTCTGGCTGGCTCTCACTGGGTCCTCCAGTGGAGGACTGAGTAGGCCATTGACCGCCCTGGGGCTGTGACCTGGGACAACCTAGAGACGGGGAGCCACAGGGAAGTGTGTTAGGTGGTGTGTGTGTGTGTGTGTGTGTGTGGGTGGGAGGGTGTGTGAGTGCGTGTGTGCAAGTGCGTGTGTGCAAGTGTGTGTGTCAGTCACTTTTTATGTAATCCCTCTTGAGGACAATAAAGTGTGTGTGTGTGTGTGTGTGTGTGTGTGTGTGT
>NC_139676.1:9397262-9399762 GCF_951799395.1 Argentina silus
TATTTTATTTTTTTATTTTTAATAAATTAGCATACATTTCTAAAAACCTGTTTTGGCTTTGTCATTATGGGGTATTGTGTGTAGATTGATGAGGGAAAAAATGAATTTAATTCATTTTAGAATAAGGCTGTAATATAACACATTGTGGAAAAAGTGAAGGGGTCTGAATACTTTCCGAATGCACTGTAAACACACTCACTATCTGCTGAGGACACAGATACACTGAGCGAACTGCACACACACACACACACAGTGCTGAGGACACAGACACACTGAGCGAACTGCACACACACACACACACACACAGTGCTGAGGACACAGACACACTGAGCGAACTACACGCACACACACACACACACACACACACACACACACACACACACACACACACACAGTGCTGAGGACACAGACACACTGAGCGAACTGCATGGGGAGAGGAACAACGCTTCTTTCTCTTTCTCATGCAGCAGCTTTTTAGCGCTCTCTCTGTCTGTCTCTCCTTTCATGAATGAAGACACTCAAACACAGACACAAATAAACACTTTGGACACGCACACACACACACACACACACACACACACACAATCTCTCTCTGGCCCAAAGGCCATAGTGTCCTTGGGAAGAAAGCAGAGTACACTCTCCAAATTGCCAAAAACAATGAGAGAGAACAGACAGAGGGGGACAGAGAGGGAGAGAGGAATGGAGAGAGGGAGAGAGGAATGGAGAGAGGGAGAGTGCAGGCAGTGATGGCAGTGCCCTAGGGGCATGGTGTCAGTCTGTACCCCAGCCAGTTGGCAGTACCAACGTGGATATCACTATGGGACAGAGAGAGAGAGAGAGAGTCACAGAGAGGGGGTAGCCTAATGATGACCACAGAGAGAGAGAGAGAGAGAGAGAGAGAGAAGGGGGGGGGGGGAGGGGGGGAGGACCCAAATACTGTGCAGACACACCATGGCAGAGAGTCTGGGGGAGAGGGGGGTGAGGAGAATGGGGGAGAAAGGGGGGAGGGAAGCCACTGTAGAGACACTGCCTGCACGGTGACACATCCACTTGCATCTCTTTATAGTCTGTTTATCCATTCTTAGGAGGGGGAGAGGGGGACAGAGAGACGCAGGGGGAGAAGGAATGCCAAAAGAGGGAGAAATAGATGCATGAATAAACAAACAAGTGGCAGCTGCCCTACGTTAATGATCAAAGCAGATGCATACCAATACTGCAGGGGAGGACACACACACACACACACACACACACACACACACACACACACACACACACACACACACACACACACAGCACGCCTGCGATCAAGGATTGGTCCCCCAGGAGGGCACTACCACCCACAATGCACCCCTCTTGGGCTCTGCAACATCTGGGCTCCGGCTGTCCCAAAAGTCTCTGAGAGAGGTAGCCTAATGATGACCACACACACACACACACACAACAGTTACTGTAGGATGCACACAAAGTTGCACACAAAGTGGACACAGAGACACACAGCTACAACACATTCACTTGCGCACCTAAACCCTTTCATACGTTGGTGTTCAGACCCCTGTGTGAGTCAGCCTGGGCAGCCCTAAAGATGCTGATGTTGGACCTTCTGCAGTATCATCCCCCTAGGCAGCTTCACACCATTACGCTTTCATAGACAGAGATAAACAGCAACACACACACACACACACGCACGCACAAACATGCACGCACGCACGAGGAGGGGAGGGGAGAGAGAGTGAGAGAAAAATCTAGAGTAAATGGAAGTCAGAGGGTTAGCGAGAAAGAGGGAGAGGTTGAGAAAGTGAGATGAAGGAAGACATGCACGCAAAACAGAGGAATGCAAAGAAAGTAATACGGTAGAGAATCACTGATAAAGGAGTGAATGAGTGATTGAGTGAATGAATAAATGAATGAATGGAGAGAGAGAGAGAGAGAGAGAGAGAGAGAGAGAGAGAGAGAGAGACGAGGACAGTGCCACTCCTAGACAGCTTGCAGGTCAAGGCCTAAGGAGGGTGGGTGAGCTGTGACATTCCACATGTACACCCAAACCCCGTCTACACCTCAGCCAAGCCCACTCCTTTCCTCTCTAATCCTCTCTCTCTCTCTCTCACACACACACATATATATACAGTCAAGCACACACACGCAAACGCAAACACACACACACACACACACACACAAAACCCGTCATAAGCTGTTGCTGTGTGTTGTGTGAGGCTGAGAGAAGAGTCTTCGGTCCGCGGCGTTCGGCAGAGGGAATGTAAAAAGGGAGTGAGTCGTTTTTGGAGTACCCCAGAGCGTCCCAGTCCGGACTCGCCACTTCCTGTCACGTGACCTTTGATACTGACCTTTGTCCTCTGTGCGGCTTAGAACCACATGATCAAAATCATCCACAGCGACCCCAGGGTCACTGGGTCCACTCTGGTCCCAGACGCGGGGAAATGTGTGTGTGTGTGTGTGTGTGTGAAACTCACGCCCTAACATTTAGTAAATATTAGCTATCCTA
>NC_139676.1:9402262-9437262 GCF_951799395.1 Argentina silus
GGATCAACACACTCAGCCTGAACACTGAGGTTGGCACTGGGAACCAGTCTGGATCAACACACGCCAGCCTGAACACTGAGGTTGGCACTGGGAACCAGTCTGGATCAACACACGCCAGCCTGAACACTGAGGTTGGCACTGGGAACCAGTCTGGATCAACACACTCAGCCTGAACACTGAGGTTGGCACGGGGAACCAGTCTTCTACCGGCTGGATCAACACACTCAGCCTGTTGAGGGGGACCTTTCACACCGGTGCGCAACAGGACATGATGTCACAGGAAGCTGCCACGGTGGGAATAGTTGGGATCAGAACTATTGCGGGAGGTTCTTGGCGAACACGTCTGCGCTCGTCTCGTCTGTGACCTCCACAATGGACAAGATGTTTGTTTTAGCTTGAGTCATTTGACACACATTTGACAGCTGGAGTTTCTGAAATAACATTCAAATACAGTACCAGTCAAAAGTTTGGACACAAACTTGCCAAGAGTGTGCAAAGCTGTCATCAAAGCAAAAGGTGGCTACTTTGAAGAATCTAAAATATAAAACATATTCTGGTTTGTTTGACACTATTTTGTTTACTACATAATGTACTACAGTCTGAACATGTGTTCCTTCATAGTTTTGATGTCTTTAATATTAATCTACAATGTAGAAAATAATAAAAAATAAAGAAAAACCACTGAATGAGAAGGCGTGTCCAAACTTATGACTGGTACTGTACGTCACAATATTTGACGCATCAAAATAATTATTTTAGAAATTCTCATGGGCCAGGCAGGAAGGAAACTTAGAATTACGACAGACTGACACACACACAGGCACACACACCTAGAAAGACTGGCCTGACCTGTCAAGCTGAGACAGTCAAACTGGGGTAAACAGCAGTTGACTCACATGGTTGGAATTCATCCATTCATCCAATTAATTAAAATGTGGGAATGTGTCGATAGTGCTCTGTAGTTAATAGTACTGCTTTCATAAAGAGACTCTTTGTTACTGTAGTTAAGCACAATGTACCAATCCTATGCTGTCAGTGTGTGTGTGTACAACTGGAACCTCATATACAGCAGGGATGGGCTGCCTTATCACTACAGGAACACACATCCCCTCCTCTCTCACACACACACACACACACACACACACACACACACACACACACACACACACACACACACACACACACACACGCACACGCACACGCACACCTGGTGGGATGAGCCCTGACTCAAATAACATGGGAGAGGGGGGGGGGGGATAATATAAGGAGAAAAGAAAAGATGAGGGGAGGGAGAGAGAGAAAGAGAAGAGAGGGGGAGGAGAGATAAAAGAGACTTATTAGCTCAGAGAAAGAGCAGACTACTTGATAGAGACACAGGCTCCCATTAGCAGTTGTTATGGGCCTCCTTCTGTGCTCTCTTAGTTCATTAGCAGGGGGGTGTTATTATTCATTCATTAATTAACCTAATCATGACAAAGTATCTCTCTCTCACACACACACACACACACACACACACACACACACACACACACACACACACACGGTGGGAGTAGGAGCCTCAATGAGAGGATGACTGAACAAAAACATAGATGAATATAATAGGGCCACACCATGCTAGGGCTAGCTACAGACAGCTGACACTATAGCTCATCTAGCCTAGCATAGCCTAGCGCCTCTACATGGAAGACAGCTGAAACTGTAGCTCATCTGGCCTAGCGCCTACGTAGAAGACAGCGGAAACTGTAGCTCATCTAGCCTAGCATAGCCTAGCGCCTCTCCATGGAAGACAGCTAAAACTGTTGCTCATCCAGCCTAGCATAGCATAGCGCCTCTACATGGAAGACAGCTGAAACTGTAGCTCATCTAGCCTAGCATAGCCTAGCGCCTCTACATGGAAGACAGCTAAAACTGTTGCTCATCTAGCCTAGCATAGCCTAGCGCCTCTACATGGAAGACAGCTGAAACTGTAGCTCATCTAGCATAGCGCCTACATGGAGGCCATAGTGTGGATGGCAGGCAGAGGAGCAGAACAGCAGCCGTGTGTCAGTATCATGGTAATCCCTAGGATGAGTGTGGTAAACCTCTCGTCTGCCCCCCCCCCCTCCCCCTCCCCCCCCCCCCCCCTCCCCCTCCAACAGGCTTAGCCGGCAGCTGCTGTCGACTGGCCTGGCTATTACACCGCTGGATCCCTCGATCACGCCATTTCTCTCCTCCTCTTTCATCCTCTGCTTTTTTTTTCCTCTGTCTAACTCTCCTGGGTGTCCCTCTGTGAGGTTATACAACTCTGACAGTTGTTTCTCTCTCTCTCTCTCTCTCTCTCTCTCTCTCTCTCCCTCTCTCTCTCTGTTGTTGTTGTTTTTCCTCTCCCTCTCTCTCTCTCCCTCCCTCCCTCTCTTTCTACCAGTTGTTGGCTGAGCTAAGCCGCCTCCTCTACTCTCTCCATCACTGTCTTTCTCTCCAGCCTCTCTATCCCTCTTTACTTTCTCATCGTCCTTCTACCGTGAGCCAGGAGAATAAAGGAATGCACTCTCTCCATCTCTCGCACACACGCACACGCACACGCACACACAGTTATAAACATGAGTCTGTCTGTTCCTGGAAAGCAGGACCACCTAGCTCTCCCGATTAGAGCTGCCCTATAACCCCCTCCAGTGACAGTGGGGGCTGTAAGCCAATCAGCAGAAAGCAGTGGAGTAGGGTTAAACAACACCATGTTGGGACACACAGGGGAAGGCCTCGGGCACCTCTCTCTGGCCTTGATTCTTCTCTCTAGTCTCTCACACAAACACACCCACAGAGACACATACACACAATAGTGTGTAGTGTATTATATGTGTGTGTGTGTGTGTGTGTATGGGGGGGGGGGGGGGGGGGGGGGGGGTAGTGTATAACAGTTCAGGGCCAGCCACACTAATCAAATGGGCTTCACCTTTGTGGGGTTGTTATGCGTGCCAAACACACAAACACACACACACACACACACACACACACACATAAACATGTATGTCTGTTCTCCTTGTTTCCTCTCCATCATCTTGATCTGCACTGATCTAAAAGTATAGGACAGGTGAAAGCGATAGAGTGGATCTGACTTCCGTACACTGACATCTGATCGTTTCACATTCATCACTGCAGATGTCCACTCAGACCGTTGGGAGGCCAGCCTAGCTCAGCACAGCTGCTGTTGACTGGTCTCTGCCTCTCTGCCATTTCCTCTGCATATCTGTGCGACACATTTTGATTTAGTCCAAACAAGTCTGCCCTAGGGTTCGGGCTTCCCACTCCCATGCACTCAGCCACAAAGGGAGATCTCAGGCCACACACACACACACTCACAAACAGACAGGCGCGCACACACACACACACGCACGAGAAACTGCTGAGGTGCCGCCCAACAATGCACCGCCCAACAATGCACACCAGTGCAAGGTTCAGGACTGAGTCTGCAGTACACAGATACACATAATACTGCTGATTTACAGTTTCACACAATGACTGTGCACAGCACAACACACACACACACACACACACACACACACACACACACACACACACACACAGTCTGAGAACCCAATGACCACATTTCCCACAATATGAGCGTAGGAAGCATTATCATAGAAGACATCCAAGCTGCCGAGACAAGCTAAACAAATATCCTGGCAGAAAATGCAACCCTCACCACCTGCGGTGAAATATGAGTGTGCTTAGGTGCAGAGAGACAGCAGAAAGCGAGAGAGAGAGAGAGAGAGAGAGAGAGAGAGAGAGAGAGAGAAGAGAGACAGCGACAAAAAAAGAGTGAGAGAATGATGGAGAGTTATCAGGGCAATCTCTGCCCCTATAAGCTCTATGGTAAAACCCTGAGTCAGAACTGAGTAATACATTAGTGTTGCATAACAGGCTACTGGAGGACAGGTGAGTCTCTGAGCAGAGGAGAGAGGGAGGGAGGGAGGGAGGGAGGGAGTGAGAGAGAGAGAGAGAGAGAGAGTGAGAGAGTGAGAGAGGGAGGTAGGAAGGGAGGGAGAGTGGCACAGAGGGAGGGAGAGGGAGAGAGAGAGATCTGGAAGTTCAATGAGGGGACAGAGGAGGGGTCAGGGGGAGGACACAGGTGAGATGGTGAGAGATAAGGGGACAGAGAGGAGGGGAATGGTTCTGATCCCCTTCCCATAGGGCAGAGAAGAGAGAGACTGGCAGACAGGGAAGGGGGATTAAGGGAGGGAGGGAGAGTGGCAGGGAGGGAAAGTGGCAGGGAGGGAGGGAGGGAGGGAGGGAGGGAAAGTGGCAGGGAGGGAGGGAGGGCGGGAGGGAGGGAAAGTGGCAGGGAGGGAGGGAGGGAGGGAGAGGTGTCTGTGTGAGAATCTCTTATAGCATCACCATCGTAAACAGTTCTATCTCATCTCTGATCTACCTCTTTAATCCTCGTCCTAGAATAGCTCTGATGAAACTGATTCAGACAATTTATAGCCTCTTCAGAGCGGACCTTTGATTCATGAACCCTCAAGGATGTTGACATGATAAGCATGACATACACACTACAGTATTAGTACACGTATTGTGTAATATATATATTTTTTCCCTTCTTCTCTCCTTTTCGTCCTCCCTTTTTCCTTCCTCGTCTCAGAAAGTCCTGCCTCGGCTCTCTTATCAGCTCCAATCTCCAGCTCAAACATGTACTGCCAACCACAACACCTGCGTACAAACGCAAAACTTGATATACAGTCAATCAACTCCACCAGGCGATACCAAACAGCCATCTCTGTGTGTTGTTGTTAGCTTCACCCCGTCTAAGGTAACAACACAGTGCCTTCACAAGAACTCTATGAACTCTATGATCTTTGGCTCCTCCTCCAATGTCACCAAGGTTTGAAAGACATTGAAAATACACATCTCTTGATCCTGATAGGTGCTTCTTGTAGTCTGTTATTGAACAGTTTGAAACTGAACTAACTGGTCCGACAGCCTAATCTCTGCTCTCATGCTCTAAATAGTCTCTTCATAATGTGTGGTTAGGAGTATGCCATTCAGGGTGCACAGACACAAGCATGCATCCCCTTTATGAGTCAAACTCTGGAGGAAGAGTGGAACCCCCTTACCTTTTAACTGCTCCACCACACTCTGACCCGCCCTCTCCGCAACCCTCCCGTCCTCCCGCTGGTAGCGGTCGTCAAGGAAACGGGCGGTGGCCTCTGACAGGTGCACCTTGCCCGCCATGCCCAGCTGTTCCATCAGGTTGGCCAGGTTGACGTCGTTGGACCACACGTCGAACTTGAACCGCTTCATCCCCAGGATGCCGCACAGCACCGTGCCTGTGTGGACGCCCACCCGCATGTCCACTGTCTCGCATGTCTCCTGGCAGAACTGCTCGATGGCCAGGATCATCCCCAGGCCCATCTCCACGCAGCAGTAGGCGTGGTCGGGCCGAGGCTCGGGGCAGCCGGCCACGCAGTAGTAGCAGTCTCCCAGGGTGCTGATCTTCTCGCAGCGCGTCAGCTCGCAGAGGTGGTCGAAGCGGCCGAACAGGTCGTTGAGGAGGCCCACCAGGGCGTGGGCCGACTTGTTGGCCGACATCTTGGTGAAGCCCACGATGTCGGCGAAGAGGATGCTGACGGGCTCCATGCGTTTCATGTTGAAGCGCCGGAAGATGATCTGGCCCCGGGGGATGGAGGTCTTCTTGCGCTTGTGGTGGCTGTGGTGGTTCTTGGGGCTGGCCGCGATGGAAGACGGAGCCCCCGTGGTGGAGATGGCGGTGGCAGAACAGGCCCCGGAAGAGTACCGTTTGCCGGAGCCCTCGCACTCCTCGTCGCCCTGCTTCATCAGTTCGTCGGCCACCCTCCGGGGCATGACAGAGTGGATCATCCTCTCCTTCAGGGCCTTCTCCACCTCCAGGTCCTTGCCGTGCATGATGGCCTGGCCCACCTTGAGGAAGGTGCTGCGGGACCTCACCTCCGACATGATGAACAGGTGGATGCCGATGACATGGGCGCATAGGTGGAGCAAGGCTTTGGCCGGGCCCAGCCAGCGCAGGGTGTCTCCGTCCCAACCTCCACCCGCGTCCTCCGGCCTCACCATACCCCCACTGTCCAAACCCCCGGCACCATTACTCCTTTGGAGCAGTGGCAGCCACCCTAGGGCCTCGAACAGGACAGAGTACAGCAGCCCCAGGAGAACCGAGGCATAGAGGCGCACGTGTAGGACACTGTAGAGCAGCAGCAGCACCTCCATACACAGAGAGAAGGTGCCCACGGGGGAGATGCAGGGAGCCTGGGGAGGGTCCACTCCGCCCGGGGAGCCTTGGAGGGTGAGGTTGCCCCCTCCTCCGGCCCACTCCAGGTCGGCGAAGCCCGCGGTCTGCATCTGGGGGGCTAAGGTGATGGCGAAGGTGGCAACGATGAGCAGTAAGGAGGCCTGGTTGTAGAGACGGGCGTAGGGCGGGGTCAAAGTGAAGAGGAAGAGGAGGAGGAGAAATAATAGGAAGGAGGCGGTAGGGGCCAGGAAGGTGACCGGGTCGCAGCGAGAACTGTTGACCCCGAAATACACCCCCCAGAAGAGTGCAGCGCAGGCCAGGTAGGAGAGGACGTATCGGAAGCGTCGTTGGGTCTGAGGGAAGCATCTCTCGCGACAAGCCTCCTCCAGGATAGGGGAGTCAAACTTGGGGTCCCAGCATTGAGCCGCCGACCTCTCAAACAGCTGGGGTACCTTTCTCTTTCTGCGCAGTCTGGTCATTATAGTCCTTCGCAGCCCAGACTCCCCAGAGCTACAGCTGGAAGAGATGCTGTATTTGCTGGGCTTTGGATCCACTTTAGTATCCCCACCGCCCCCACCACTGCTCGTGGCCCCGGGTGGATCATTCCGTTGTTGTTCATGCTGCTGCTGCTGCACGTGTGATGTGTTGTCGGTAATCCGCACTGTCACAGCACCATCTCCGCTGGAGTCGCAGCTCACCTCCGTGCCTTGCAGGAGAAGCTGCCGTTGTTGCGGCGAGGCCATGTTGGCTGTCGTGACGTGGGAGAAATAATAATATCGTATCAATGATGGCTGATGGCGCTCAGGAAATCAGATACTGAGTGAGTGAACATCTGGCGCGGGGGAAGAGACAGGAGCGAGGCTGAGGGCAACGAAAAAAAAAAAGGTGATCGGTATAATCACAACGTGCGCACAGAAACTACGTCTTTTCTACGCACAAGGTAGCCAAAAACACTCACTCATACAGAAGGACCGTTCCAGACTCTTGAGTAGTTCATTATCCGACCTCGTATTACGTCAGTACTCACATTCCATTTATTCATCTCTATGGGAGCTCTTGAGAGGTACAGTTCATCGTGTATTTTTTCTCCAGCTGCAATAAAAACACTGTCATCCGCTCCCTCTCTCCTATATTAACCATCCTTCCTGATAAGGAGTCTTTCATCACATAACGATCTCTCCGTTTGATATGGCTATCTGAGGCGAATGGATGACTGTTCAAATATTTGAATTCACCTTTCCCAACCGCGCAGTGTTTTGACACCGCCGCCGGTAACAGCTCGACTACTCTGCCTCGTCCCCAAAAGTATATGTCCTCCTCTCTAGTGAAATCTAAGTTCCCATTTTAATATTTCACACACCTATATAAGTGTTCTACTTTTACCAAGTTAAAAGCGTTTACTTCCCATAGCTTGTGTCTTGTTTTTGAAGTTGTATCCACAGTTGGTTGTCTGACTTATTCCAATAACGGGCTACATGTCATGGCAACAAAACTGCAACAAAAGTTAGTGTCCCTCTTATCTTCTCCAGACACACTCACAAAATAATCCCTTTTTGAGTTCCTTTCCCTTGAAAAGCGCATGCTATCTATTCTTTTTCCGTCTTGCATGGGTCAATGTTGAAAAGAATAACATTTCTGAACATTATTCTCCCCTGACGTCATCTGAAGACTCTGATGTAGGCCACTGCTAAGTAAATATGCAAAACGGAGGAATTATGGCTGTCGGTCCGCGACCACCCAAATCATCAGCGACCGTTAGCGGTCTGTCCCCTCTGCCTGGTTCAACAGGCGGCCTATTCCCACGGAACAGCCCCGTCCTTTCCTGACCTCCCTCTCCGGATCTCCAACGGGTTATATCCCCACTTCCAAGAGGGCAGATAATGAGTGTGTAATTTGAAGACGTAGAAGGACGTTTTAAATCAAGAAAGTGGTGCGCACGATGTGACAACTGGACACGATCACAGGCCTCTTCATATGTTGAACAGTCTCAAACTTATTATAATGAGTTGTCAAAACAGAAAGTAATAAGCAACCCTCATTAGCCTACTGAATAACAACATGCAACTGTCAAAATATGAAAAAAGGCTCCTGCTATACAAAACAAACTGAAGGTATTCCCCTAAGACATTCCTGTAGATGGTTGTATTTTAAAAAAATATATAGAGAGAGAGAATATCCAATGCAAATAGCAGCCAAATAAAAGAGAAATCTCAAAATATGAGACAGCACAAACGTCAACTAGGCAAAATGTTCCCTTCTGTGCCCAAAGCTTCGAAACTTTTTCCCAGGCCGTAGCCTATTTCCTTCGACTGCGGCAGGCAGGCAGACAGCAAACTCGTGGAGTCTGGAGTGCACAGGGGCTCTGTGAATTTCCTCCCCTTTGCATTCCCCGAGGACCCGAAATCCCATGAGAAGGGGAAAAAAAAAGATATCGTTGATCCCGTTTCCCTTATTCAATTAACAACGGAGACGGTACGCGGACGGTGCTGTCTTATCTCTTCATAAATTCCTTAAGTCTGGACAGTTCTAGTTTTCGCTTGCATGCATGTGCCCAACAACATAACACTGTGAGATTTCGCTGTGTTGCGTCCTCTTCCGTTCGGCGAGGGTTGCCTCCCTTTTTGCCCGACTGTAGCTCTGTTGTGTCAGGAGAGTAATATACTGAGTTTTAACTGTGTTTCTGCTTATCCAGGCGAAGACAACGCAGCACCCGTCGCTACCACCATCTTCCTGACTTCAGTCGGAAATTCTCCGCCTGGCGTGGGTGGGTGTCCAAAGTGGAGCGGGTGCGCTTCAGTCAGAAAAAAATACAGGGGAGGGGGATACCAGGGGAGCGCGCACGTAGAAATGTGTGTGGCAACGCGCACGCATTGAAGGGGACAACTATTGCTCATTAATAAATTCCAATGAGTAAGCTTGACATGGATGGGATGTAATCGTCTTTTACGCATTAGGGCTGTATTGTTTTCTAAAACGAAATAGCTCACACAAATTGAACACACACTCTAATTCTTCACTCTTATATAATATGTACTGTCATCAACTGTATTCGAGGGCATACATATTAGGCAGACAGACCTAACTTGTCTGGGTGGTTCCCATAATACAAACAGTGATACTGATCTCCCAAATGGAAGACCCAAGCATCTACCATTAGGCCGAGAGGACATCCTCAAGGTTCTAGGGTGACACTTGAGTTCATATGTCTCAGACAGGGCCATACCATGATTCCAAATCACCTCCGCTACATATTGATAGCAGGCACATGGATAGAGGAGATTGCATTAGAGGGAACACAATGTGACCAACATATGGTCTGTTTCCATATTCCTCAACAAACCTTTGTCTTATGTAGCCGATCCTGCAGGAATGATAAAACCTACACTTTGAATCCAATAAAAAGAGAGAGAGACAAAAGAAAGAAGGGAGGGAGAGAAAAAAAAGAAGAGACGGAGGTTGTCAGGACAGCTTCTATAGTTTACCGCCTTGATAAAACCACGAGTCACTCTCAGGTTGGGGTCAAGGGTCATTGCACACAATGCACAGGAGCATCGGCACTCCCTGTGCCGCCAGGTATGACGGTACCAACACACACGTGTATGGAGCATGTGGACATACATATGTATGCGTGTGCTTTGTATGACAGGTGGGCTGAAACACTCAGTCATTCATACAAGAACAGAGGACTGACACATGATAATACTCACCTCAGTGAGAATCCTTTGTGGGGAGTTGTTAGGCACGAGGTGTGTGTGTGCGTGCGTGCGTGCGTGCGTGCGTGCATGTGTGTGTGTGTGTCGCTCAGTTAGCAGCCCTGGTCAGGTTTAGGCAAGTGATGTCACAAGGAACACAGAGTAGAACTTGAATGACAGATACCTTAAAAGTCCACACCCTTGTAATGTTCGGTGCTCTGAGTAGACATTGTTTCCACTTAACACTTAACCGGGATCTGTTTATACAACCCCTATCCTAACCATAACCATTTGAGGGGAAGTGTGAAAAACTGACCTCAGATCAGCACCTAACAGAATCTTCATCCCAGGGTTTGGCAACCCTGCTCAATATGCTTTGAGATGTGTCACTTAATTGCTTCAGTGGAGTTCACACCCAAATCTGTAATCCTTATAATGTAGGGATTAAAAGGACTGGGAGGCACACCTATGCAAATAACTTAACTGATGCAATCATGGCTCTACAGTGTAAGTGCTTGCTTCTAAGTGGTACTTTGACATTTAAAAATCGATGAATCTGTGGTAACTTTATTGAGAGGGATAAGACTTATTTGCTCATGATTTAAGTGGATAAACGTCCAACCCTAACCCTTCTTTTTTAACTATACTAGTTAGGGAGCTGAGTATAACCTTTTAGATTAATCTGTTAGTAACACACCTACAGTATGTCACCGATGCTTTGGGAAATGTTGCATTTTAAATCAAATTGGGTATTTATGGTGATGTCTGTGCTTTCATTGTCGCTAGCTGTGGGAGGTGAGATGTGTTAAAATGGAGTCTTATTATTTTTAGTCACATTTAATGTGGCCAAAGGTCCAGACATCAGTTAGACGCCGTTTCCTTCTCTGTTAATCGTTTCCATAGACTTCAATTGAGTTGAGGCGCTCCCTGGTGGCTATTTGGTGCTGCTGCATGTCTCCAAAAGATTATTATAAAAAAGCATCAAAATTCTACAGATTTTGAAAGAACTGTAGACTTACGTCTGCTTATAATCAAAGGTAAAACTTCACATTTTGTTGCCCTTAGACCTGTGTCATAGTGGTGTCATTACACTAGTAACAACATTGTACTAATGTGGTTACATGGTGATTTAGCATTCCTTCAAGAGGTGTGTGGTATCTGTAGTAAAGCAGGTTGATGTAACCTACCTGTGTGTGTGTGCGTGTGTGTGTGTGTGTGTGTGTGTGTGTGTGTGTGTGTGTGTGGGTTAGCACTCTCTTAGCACACACACACACCCCTCCCTGTGTATTTGGCCCAGATTTACAAACCCCAAATATCCACTCCTTCACACGGTAACAAGCGAAACATATGAATAATTCACACCAGGGCCAGAAATTGGAGCAAAACTAAAGTTGGGGTCTATTTCGTTTCCCTTTTTTCTCAAAGAAACCACGCAAGAATCTCAGTCGCAAGGGGACCTGAACATACAAGGAAAAATACATCTTTAATGACACTGCCATCTTGACATGCAGCATACTGAGGTAAAGCAACATGGAAAGGCAAAGCCTGTCGGCATCAAATGTACAAATGCGTTCTTACACGGCAATGACACACTAACAGAGATGTGGTCTACTTTATTGTAACTCAGAAGACTACAACATGTTCTACTTTACTGTAGGAAGAGTGCAACTGATATAGGCCTATTCAGACTCTTTGAAAACAACAAAAAAGACAATATAATAGTAGTATTTTTGAACTCAGAGAATTAGCTGCTGGTACATTTTGTCCCTGTCTAAGGATAAAGAGAATAAATAAAACACAAACCTCGCAAAACAAACAGAAATAAAACAACAAACCCTTTGTTTGTATTCCCTGTTTCGTTCACATGCGTGGTAGCTGAGGGTGAAAGTCTCTGATTGGATCTTCTTGAACTCTTCCCTTTTTTTCACTGTTGGATATCGAGTTTTACTACCGCCCTGTACTCCCATTCACCCAACTCTGTACATCTTACCCCCCTCTACCCTGCCTCCCCTCCATCCCTCCATCCCTCCATCCCTCCATCCATGTCCCCCGTGTCCAGTCCAGACAAACAGAATGGGACTATCCCAGGGCAGCTTCTGGCTTCCGCCTTCCGCCACCTCCGTTCTCTTCACTCCTCCTCCCCCCCCCTCCATCCATCCATCCATCCCTCTCTCCACTCCTCCCTCTCCTCCACTCACTGCTTCCGCCAGCGGTTCTTGGGCTTCTCCTCACAGTCGGGGCCTTTGCAGGTGCCGGGGAGAGGAGGCGGTGGTGCGGGCGCAGCCTTGACCGGGGCGGGTGAGTTTGTGTCCTTCCCTAGGCTGCTGAGCAGGGCGGGCAGATCCACGGTGATAGCCTTCTCTATCTTCTCCAGCAGACAGCCTCCTGACCAGCTGCAGTGGTGGGACAGCTGCTTGAACCCACCGGGGGGGTTGACGCCGAAGAAGTCCTGGTAGGCCGCTTTGTCGGGCAGGTCAAACTTACTGATGTTGGTTTTGGCCAGGATGGACTTGAAGATGTAGAACTTGTCCGGGTCGGAGACGATGTCGCGGAACACCTCGTCAGGGTCGCTGAACCAGCCCAGCTTGTCGTGGTACGTCTGGAGGTAGCGGTCGACCAGGAGAGCGTGGATCCGGACGCGGATGGCGTGCTGGCGGACGAAGGCGATCTTGTTCTCCAGCTGATTCTCGATCACCTGGTTGAGGTCTTCCAGCAGGGACGTCTCCTCGCGCATGAAGAGGTCACGGCTGGTGTCGGCGGCGTAGTCCACGGGCCAGAAGGAGCTGACGTAGACCCTGGGAGGCTCCGTCACGTTGATCAGCGGCGCCATGCTCCAGAAGAGGGCGCCGTAGACGCGCATCAGGTCCTGGGTGGCCAGGTTGTCGGCCTTGTTGAGGATGATGCGGATCTGCGACTCGCGGCCCTTCATCTGCTTGAAGAGCATCTCCAGCTCCCCGCCCACGTCCAGCTTGGTAGGGTCGAACACCAGAAAGATCAGGTCGGCCCGGTCGATGAACCACTGGCAGACCTCGTTGTACGGGTAGCCTGGGCAAGAGAGAGGGGGCGATTGACCAATCAAAGACTGTTTTGCTTGAGGATGTTTTTTGTTGTTGTAGGTGTGTGGTTTTATCCATGAAACTTGTCTGTGTGCGTAAAGTGAATGTGCCTGTGTGTGTGTGTGTGTGTGTGTGTGTGTGTGTGTGTGTGTGTGTGTGTGTGTGTGTTCCAGTGTGTGTGCTTTTTCTCTCCCCACCTCTCTCCTGCTGTTTGCGATTCTCGATGATGCCCGGCGTGTCCACGAAGGTGACTCTCTCCAGCAGCTTGTGGGGCATCTCGATGCCCACCAGCTTCTCTAGGAAGCCCTGGCCAAACTTCTCCAGGGGGGAGAAGCCTCGCGAGCTGTCAGCTGCCATCACGATGCCCTCCACCGTGCGGGGTTTCTCCCCATGCATCACCACCGTGTACTCAGAGGTGGTAGGCTCAGCACCTAGGAGAGAAGGAGAGGGAGAAAGAGAGAGAGAGGAGAGAATGACAGAGAGAGAGAGAGAGAGAGAGAGGGAGGGAGGGAGAGAGTGAATGTTAAATGTAGAGAATTAATGTGTGTTGGATTACGTATGAATGTCAAAACGAGTGTGTTTAACAGCCTATACATATAGCACTCCATGCATTACAATGAGTCTGTCCTCCGATTTCTACCTCTACCAGCCTCCCCTGGTATACAGGTAGAAATAGAGTAGGGTGGTGTTTACCTGTGTAGAGCTCTTGGCCGGTACCATGCACACCCAGGAGGTAGTTGATCATGGAGGACTTGCCCACACTCCATGGACCCAGGAACAACACCATGGGCTTGGAGGTGATCTCTCCATCTGTGGAGGAGAGAGAGAGGGAGGAGAACAGAAAGAAAGAAAAGAAAGAAAGAAAGAGAGAGAGAGTCAGAAAAAAGTGTGCGAGACGGAATGAAAGAGAGAGAGAGACAGAGAGAGAGAGAGAGAGAGAGAGAGAGAGAGAGAGATTGTGAAAGATTGTTTGAATCTCTCTAGAATATGATTCACTGTCTGTCTGTACCACACGGGGGCGTAAGTTGCTTGTATCACAACATGGAGGCTTATCCTCCAAATCCATTTCCATCATGGAGGAAGGAAACTGCCCCAAAGCTCTAAGCGTGGTTTTAGTGAGCCTGACCACACAAACAAAGCTGTATTCATACAAGGCCTCTGGGGGGGGTTACTCGGTGCATGCAACAATGTAAACATGTAAACGGCTGCACTGCACTTGAATTGATTATTGTCAGGTGTACAGTTCTCCCTAAAAAGGGTTAGGGTTAGGGTTAGGGTTAGGGTTAGGGTTAGGGTTAGCCAGTTTTGCTTCCTGGCAGTTTTGCTTCCTGGCTGTCGACAGATTTGATTAAGAGCAATTCTTAATCAAATGTGTCTACATTTAGTTTGACTCAGTAGCAACAAAGCCGGTGAAGGGGGTTTGGAGGGTTATATTAACAGGTTAGCCAAGTCACACTTAGAAGCTCTGTAGCTGTATGAAAATACGTCACAGCATTTGGGGAAATCGTTTTAGGAGGAGCTAAGAAAATATAATGCATCGCCCAAAATACACATACTTCGACCTAAATGGCAATGTTCTGACTTTAATCATTGTGCAATAACATTGTGCAGCACCAGGATGCCATATATCAGCAAAAAAAAATGTCAAAATGACTAATGTTGGCCTTTAATGTGTTTATTTATTTTGTTGGCCCTTCATCGTTCCGTGCGTGAGAGTGGCTGAGTTTCTCCAGGCAAAGGTGCTGTGGTCGTTTGGAAAGCTGGGCTACAGATGAAAATCCACGTGAATGGCAGTGTCTGCAGGCACAGTTGGTTACTAACAACAGTGCCGGTTTTTATTTTGTTTTTGTCTTGTGAACAATGTGGCATTGTTCAACGCAGAAACAGTTTGGTAGCGCGGCCAAATGGTTACTACTATACCTGTCTGAAACAGAAATAGAGTTAATAATAATATTGTGTATGTGCAACGGGTGGTGATGAGAGCATAGAAAATAATGCTGGTTTATTGAATGTCATATGGGGATTAATAAAAGATAGTGTAATCTAATGGGAGTGTTACCTGTGACCTCGTGCGTTCTGAGCTCGTTGTACTTATAGACCTGCTCCATGGGCTTGATGGCTGAATGGTAGACTTGCTGCAGCTTCTTCATGGCAGCTGGACGGCAGCAGGAGAGAGGGATGAGGAGAGGAAGAGAGAGAAAGAGGGGGTGGGGTGAGAGAAATGTAGATGAGGAGAGGAGAGGAGGCGAGTGGAGAGGAGGGGATGAGAGGAGAGGAGAGGAGAGAAGAGGATTGGAGCACTATAGAGGGCACCATGAATGAATCAACCTGACTCAAGAGGACAATGAGGCTTTCATTTACAGACCAGAGCAGTGTGTATATTTACTTTGATTAATCACTTCCCCTAGGGGTCATACTCACTCACTCACGCACTCACGCACGCACGCACACACGCACGCACGCACACACACGCACACACACACATGTCGCAGTCCTGCCCACATCTTGAAACAATTTTCGGAATAATGTCTGCCGAAAACCTAAAATAGCTTTTTAGCTTTTACCAAACACCCCTTCCCAATCCCATCCACCCTCTCCAAGTCACATATATAAACACATCTGGGTTTGTCGCTCAGGAAAGGTCACTCAAAACCTTTGGTTAACAGGACCATAGTAAGTAAAATCATATGAACATTGATTCCATACCAGCTACAGCTTTAAGGTTTCCCTTTTCATCAAGAGAGGAGGTACTAGCTACTATCTCTATGGCTAATGTGTTTAATCGTATCTATATGGAGGTCAGTGGAGGCTGGTTGAGGTACGCATAGGAGGACGGGTCATTGTAATGCATTGAATGGAATAAGGAATGGTATCAAACACGTGTATTTGATTCCATTCCTCATTTCATTCCACCAGCCTCCTCTGCTCTTCCTCTTCACTCCTTACCTGAGAACTCTGCTGAGGGTTCTGAAGTGGCCAATCGCAGCGTCTCATCGATGTGGGAGCGGTCTCTCAGTGCCGGGCCCGCCGCTGCCTCCTCCTGTGCTGCTGATTGGAGGAACAACCTGTCAATCAACTGTAAGGCCATCAGACCCACGATCTATTTAGATAGTGACAGGCAGGGCTAGGAGGTTACCCTGACCCTGTGCCCTGACCCTGTGCCCTGACCAGTAAAAACCTTGTGCTTGTGCAAGCAAGCACAGTCCCGAACCAAACATGCTTATGTAAAATGTAGGACATTCACAATCTCTTCAAAAGCCTGACACCAAATTTTAGCCTTGTTGTCAGTAGAAGTAAAACACAGATGACATTGACACAAAACAAAGACATAATCCTTGATTTCCTGCCATGAAACAGTCCTGAGTGACCAGGCCATCTGCCCGGAGCTGTGGCCATATTGTTATATCAGTGTCCATCCATCTATCTCTCCCCTTCCTTCTCTATTTCTGTCAGCTTATTTCGAGCCCTGGGGTTATTCCTGAAGCCCCTTTAGCCACTCATATCATGTTCTGGGGCATGGCACGGGTCGGAGAGAGAGAGCCAGAGAAAGAGCCAGAGAGAGAGAGGGGAGGGAGGGAGGGAGGGAGGGAGGGAGGGAGGGTGAGAATAAAAGAGGGGGAACAAGACACTTTAAGACTCAGTCGACGTCGTTTATAGCGTTGTCAACACGCTTAAAGCTTCCTGATTACAGTAGCGCTGGCTCTATTTGAAGAACCGTGGTGAAAACAGGGGACAGTAATAACAGGGCCCCAAGGAGCTGTTTAAACCACCCATTTAAGAGAAAATGAGTTCTCCAGCCAGTTCTCCAGCCATTTTAGACCCGTGAGAAATCACATTTTGCATTTCTGTGGCCTGATTTGTTTTCTTTTGCCTCAACGTGACATTAACAGATAAGCCATTAGTATAAATACATGAGCATATAATGTAGATTATAGTTCTACACAAACAATGCATAACTGTCGTCCATACCTTTCACTGGTGCCTCTGCCGTCTCCTCCGCCACTACGTCCTCTATGGTTACCTCCTCAACCACCGCCTCCTCAACCACCGCTTCCTCAACAACAGCTACAGGTGCCACCACCTCCTCCACCACAGGTGCCACCACCTCCTCCACCACCACAGGTGCCACCTCCTCCAACACCTCCTCAGGAGCAGCCTCCTCAGCCACCTCCTCAACAGGCAGGACCTCCTCTACAACAGCCACTTCTTCCACAGGTTCTGGAGCTTCTTCCTCTACAATGGACTCGGGTTCTGGCTCGGGTTCTACGGCCTCCTCTGGAGCTGGTACCTCAGGTTCTGGTTCTGGCTCGGCCACCACCTCTGCTTCTTCTTCTAGTGCTTCCTCCTCAGCTGCAGCAGCTTCCTCCTCAACCTCCTCTGCGAGGATGACCTCCTCCTCCAGGGAGGCTTCAATAACCTCCTCTACAGCTGCGACCTCCTCCACTAGCGCCTCCTCTGGTGCTGCCTCCTCCTCAGTAGTGTCCTCCACAGCAGGTTCCTCCACTGTTTCCTCCACTGCTTCCTCTGCAGCAGGCTCAGCCTCTGCTTCCTCCTCCTCTGCAGCCTCTTCTTCCTCTTCTTGTGGGACTACTTCCTCCTCTACCTCCTCTTCCTCTACAACCTCTCCAGCAACAGGCTCAGCTTCCTCGACTTCCTCTTCAGGTGAGACGGTTTCCTCTTCGTCTTCCTCCTCTGACGCTTCAGCCTCCACCGCAGGCTCAGGTTCGGCCTCTTCCTCAGATGCCTCCTCCTCTTCCTCAGCTGCCTCCTCCTCTTCCTCAGCTGCCTCCTCCTCTTCTGCAGCTGCCTCCTCCTCTTCCTCCTCCTCTACCACCTCTTCCTCCTCCTCTACCACCTCCTCCTGTGAAGCCTCCTCTTCTTCTTCATCACTCCCTACATCCTCCCCGGATAGAGCCTCTTCAGCGGAAACTGCCTCCTCCTCCTCCTCTTCCTCTTCTGAGGACGCAGGCTCCTCCGACGTGTCCAGGGCCGGGGTGGGGTTACAGGAACAGACCCCGCTCTCCGGGGCTGGGGTGTCGTTGGAGGTGCTTTGGCTGGTGGGGTCACATCCGCAGACGAACAGGTCCCCCTCGGGCTGCTGCAGCTGCAGACGCACCAGGGGCTCCTCATCGTGGCTGGAGGCCTCTGCCACCAGCTCTGCAGGGACAGGGAGGAGCAGGGTTTAGACTGGTCATCACTGGATGGCCATATTAGAAAAGATGGTAACGCATAACGTAAGTGTGCTTATACCACTGTGGAATTACTGTTACTGTGTAAGTACAGTGTGACAAGAACTGTAATTAGTCATTACGACACTGCATTTACAGCAAGAACCCTAATCATCACCGTAACACACTGCATAAGTACAGGGTACAGTGAGTATGAGTGATAACAACACTTATTAGACTATACTTACAATTGTTATTACATAGTAATTACGAGCACTGTAACATAAATTATGACCCGAAAGACAAATACTGTATGGGTAGCCTGCCTGCTCAACAAGGGAGGAAGCAAATGAACAACATAGATGTCCATTTCACCCAATAAAACTGGAGACTTGTACACTGTTGTCACTGTAAAACACTGATTTTATACAGATGAAATACTAATACATGTGTTGTACTAATTAAACTGTTAGGATACTGTTAGATTAAATCATTGGGACACACAAATCTAATTGTAAGCACAAAGGTGATTATACAGCACTGAAAGTCTACATGGATAAGATTGGATGGACAGATACTCAGTTGTTACTGATAAACCCACTCTTGTACTTTATTACCTAAATAGTTGTATTCATTATTCTAGACATTTGTACACCCATCATTTATTTTCCTGCATCAACGCCTGACCAGAACAGACACTGAGTGTAAGTCAAGGGCAGATTGAATGCTTGACACCCTCTCAAATTGTCCGACTCAGATTTCAGCTCCTTCAATGGTAGTCTCTCGAGGGAAGTGCCTACTTGAATGGCGATGCTTAGGCATAATGAGGACTATTTGAAGGAAGTAGTCATACAGTACTGTACACTACAGACACCGCCAGTGTCAGACAGGAAGGTGTCACTAATATGACCTGAAGTAGTCTGATAGACTGCATAGTCTGCATCTACAGTACTGTATCATCACATTTAGTTTAGATTCCACATAATGATAGATTATAACTAATGTTACAAAATAGCTTGGATTCGATTCTTATATCACTATCAGGGGAGGCTGGTGGACGTAGAACACGTGTTTGATACCATTCCTCATTCCATTCCATGCATTATAATGAGCTACCTCCACCAGTCTCGACTGATCACTACTTGGACATGTTTACCAGTGGAATCAATTTTAGAATGTTTCAGTTACAAATTGCAAATTGCTTATTCTAGATCGCAAATTCATCCAAACTTTGAAGTGTCCACAAGTTTCAAGTTGATGACTAAGTCTCATCTGAATAGGGAACTACATTGATAAACCCACAATAACATGCATGTGGTTACAGAATCTCACACACATAGGCCTACACGTGATCAGGTATCATTATTACACCCCCCAAAATGGTTTTGTTTAGAGTTGCCATGGTTTCAAAACACGTCTAGATGTCTAGAACGGGGACTCCCTCTCTGTTACCCAATCCTCCAAATACACGCCCGTGGACCCAAAGGACCACAATGTTCGAGGAACACAACACTATGACCTCTCTGTCTAATTATACCAGCCTGTGAGGTCTTAGCGGGAGGTCAGGACAATCTAAAGAACGTAGTTGGACAAAGTGTGGTAGTTGGAAGCTAAATGTATGTCTGCAGTTCGTGTTTCACGGTGGTGGTGGTGGTGTGTGTGGATCGGGTTTTCGTCATGGACAGCTGCAGTGTGATTCTCACCTTCACAATTGCTGGCTAGGAAGAACTGGTACATTCCCATTGCCCACCACTAGCTTTCTATGCTAAAGGCTAACATAGTGGTATGGTAACGCAGGTCTTTAGGTGTGCATGCTAAAATGTCTACACATGCCAACACACTCACGACTAGCGCATGGCTTTGATTACAATCTCCAGAGTCGTCAGCATGCAGAAATGCTAAAAGCCATCAGCCAATGTCACTTTTAATTGTGGACTTGAAAATGCGCCGCAAAGCCCAGCGAGCTAAGACCTCAAGCGAAGATCAGTCGCATGGGACTAAACACACATTGATCCAATGGGCAGGGCGGAAAAGCTTAGCGCTCATCTGACTGTCCATGGTACAGACAGGACTCTGAGTTCTCTCTGTACTCTCCCCAATGACGGCTCTGTTCTCCTATTCTGGGATGTGATTCACATGTAAACAATTTAGTGCTCATGATGTCGGTCGTCACCTCTGTGGCTGAAAGCTATGTCCATTTATCACCTCCTCTGGGCATTGTCAGCATTAGTGACCAGAAAACACTGTGGACATTCCATACAAGTGCATGCTGTCGTGCGTAGTGTAGTTTACATCTGTGAGTGTACCCTTTAATAGGCACACTTTACTTGACATTGCGTGGATTGGTCTTTTACTGAACAAATGACACCGCAATTGCATGGTATAATTGTGTGTACATAATTACACACACCAATTAGGTAGAATTAATTCAATAGGCTCCACACAGGCGGTGGTGATATTTGAGGCTGTTTGTTTATTCAGTTCTCTAGCCAGTGTGTTATTAAGAAGTGCATCACAAACCACGAGCTCCGAGAGCCTTTTGAAGATGCCTTCACTTCAAACGTGCCATTCACATGCTGTTTTGGGATGTAATGTGATATTTAATTCAACACTGTGATATGTTTTGTCTGTACCCCTTCTAGCATAACTGCGTGTCGCCTCCAATCAGATAGCAGTACTCCAAAGAGAGGCTGGAAAAGGCCACGGGTATCAAGAATGTCATGGGAGGACATTGCGCAATGTGAGCTCTGTTAAACGCCACAGAAAGTCACATGGATTTCCAGGGCTCTGCTCTCAGATCTCTGGGACAAGGAGAGGGCATCACTGCTTGACCAGGGCTGCATCTCAATAGTCTAAAATTGCTTCCTCACTGGTCGCCTTTCCTCCATTTGCTCTGACACATAAATGAACGGAACAGGCGTCTTATTCCTGGTGGGCCGTATTATCCTCATCCATCCATGTCAAATCAGCGCGGATATGTAAGAGAGGGAAAGAAAGCCATTTCAGACTATTGAGATGCACCCCAGAACCCCATGTCCTGTACTACCAGTCTCCTGCAGACAGGGGGTGGTAACAGAGCTAAAATTAGTCTCTTGGCAGGAACCTCTCTCACCCTTGGCATTCAGTGTGGCCCTTGGCTCACTAACCCGTGCTCGTAAAGAGCGTCACAGCCAGACTTAAGTGTACCTTAGGTGTCCCTAATTGAGTGAAACAAACGAGACGGGGGTGGCGCGTGGGCGGCAGGGGGATTGTAGGGGAGGGGGGGGGGGGCAATTGCTCTCTCTGCCACTCTGGCCAATGCTGCTTGGATGGTGTCCACACACAGGCATAGTGAGAGAGCATCGTCTGCACTGTTACATGGAGCAGGTCCGCCAGCCAAGATTCTTAAGGGCAATGGCGTCGTCAGGTTACCAACAACAACTGACGTTACGTAACGGGGGTCACTGAATTACGACTGTTTGTTTGTTTATGTTTATTATAATGTATATTATGTCTATATTATGACTGTATCAAGTAAAGGCAAGATACTATAGCCGAAAAAACAGGAAGTCAGACTACTGTAATAGCACTTTTTCAACCAATGAGGTAATTTCCAACAGAAACAGCAAGTTAAGAAATTGACATGAAGGGTAAAGTTATCACCACTTTATGACATATCCAAATAAGAAGTAGAATATTCCATTTGAAAGTCTATTTTCTATTAGAAGTTAAATAAAGATATATAAGTATCAGCTATAGAAAACTATAGCTGTGGGAATTAGGTGGGCTTACAGTTTGCTTATAGAGGGTAAACCCAAGGGATCATTTTCTCCTGCTGGTAGCAGCCAAGTAGCCAAATTGAATTATAGTTAATGTGGTTATGGAGAGGTCCTGGGAGGGGGAGAATGGGAGAAACTCATATGGGAATGATCACCAGGGCTTTTCCCCTATAAGCGCAGAGAGATGACTGTACTTAATCATGATTCAGTGGTAGACAGAGAGAGAGACAGAGAGAGAGAGAGAGAGAGAGAGAGAGAGAGCAAGGGAGACACACAAGCAAGTATGTATTACATACAGTGGTAGTGAATGTTGGACCACAAGCTTTGACAGCTAATAACTGCCTGTACGTACTGCTTATGTCACAAATAAACTCTGCTCAGTTGCAGGATACTGATCTACCACAAATCTAGCCTGCAACCTAAGACTCAACTTTGTGCATGTCATAATTGCACCATCACCATCTTAAATATAGATCGGCCATTATTACACTGTTATGCCTCTGTTATGTAATGTGCAGGACTGGAGAGGGAGCCTGATGGTTCTCCAGCCCTTAGGCCCTGATGGGCTGTAGGAAGGCCCAGGGACAGTGCATCAAAGTGGGGATGGAGAGGGACAGGTGCCTGGGCCCTGGGTGCTGCCTGCTGGTCCCGTCTCGGGGACAGAAATAGCGCTACAATGAATCAGGGGGGCAGAAATCTAGGGGGGGATAATTCCACTTCTATTTTCAGTAAGAGTGACGTTGCCCTTCCCAGCGATTGTTACCAGGGCAAGCCACCATCGACTTCTATTGCACATTGTCACAGCAACTTTCTGTCTTATGCACACACACGCACACGCACACGCACACACACACACACACACACGCGCACACACACACACACACGCACACACACACACACACACACACACTAGCGCCACAGCTGCTATCACTCCGGCTCTGTCACTATCACAATTTATTTCCGTCTTGCCATCCATATAGGGCCATCCATTATCTGAAATGGGGGGGGGCCTTCACTGTCCAACAGGCTGCTACTGTATCCTGCTATATTGTATATCCCGCCCCCCCCCCCCCTTCCTCTGTCTGGTTTAGCACTGGGGCTTCCCCTACACATGGGCAGCCATCTTTTTCCAGCTGCAGCTTATCGTCGCCAATACAGACAGAGCTACAACAAACACAAGCAGGTCACTGCAGTGGCTCTCTTTGAGAGGATGAATGGCAGTTGCTTGTGGTTATTGCACGTTTGCAGACCTTGCAGAGTGTAGTCTTTGGAAACCCCCGTGCTGCAACTCACACAACTGCCAGCAAACCAACAACCAACACGTTGCAGGTATAAAGTGCCATGAGTGTGTATGTGTGGTGACGTTGCACACACTGGAGATGAGTATGTTCCTGTCAGTCTTAAAGGGACCGCCGGTCTCTCTCTGTGGCATCGGTCTTAAAGGGATGGCCGGTCACTCGCTGTGGCATCGGCCTTAAAGGGATGGACGGTCTCTCTCTGTGGCATCAGTCTTAAAGGGATGGATGGTCTCTCTCTGTGGTATCAGTCTTAAAGGGATGGATGGTCTCTCTCTGTGGTATCAGTCTTAAAGGGATGGCCGGTCACTCTCTGTGGCATTTGTGTGGTGTCTGATTACTGTATGGACACTGACTAGAGTGAGCCATCTGACTACGGAAGCCTAGAAGGCGCTCCGAGCCCTCAGTCACAAGGACAGGCAAGGGTAACCCTTATAACAGTCAGTCTTGAACACACACACACACACACACACACACACACACACACACACACACAATCAACTGACTGCACAGACAGAGAGCCAACCAATTGATCTTTACAGGTCCTCCTTCAATCCATCAAACTTACAGTACACTACATAGGAAGAATTCTAAACTGCATAGTCAAGTTGCAGACAATACAACACACAATGCTACAATATCAAATCATTTAAAAAAAAGACCTCAACAATTCAGTGGTAGACAGTATCTCTGAGAACACATCAGACGGCAGAGCGCCTAGTTGGAACACAAAGGTCACAGTGTTAAATGAACAAGCAAGCTGCCATAGACTGACAATGAATACAGCTGATCCACTAACATTTTAATTTGAGAGTCCTTTCAAATTCACTGAGCACAATCAATAGTATAGACTATGGGAGTAAATCCAAGTGAAACAAGTAAGTGAATTGTAAGTGCGTTGCTGTGTCTCCAATGATTCCCTCCCCAGGCAAGGCGAGTGGAGACTTTCCATCAGCTGGTGTCACGCTTCAACACTGACATTTCCACCTCAAGCCAAGAGACTCTGAAGCACAATCATAGGTTAGGTTGGGTTGGTGTGTGTGTGTGTGTGTGTGTGTGTGTGTGTGTGTGTGTGTGTGTGTGTGTGTGCGCGTGCGTGTGTGTTTGACAGCCAAATCAAACTGAACTGTCAGTATTACACCCTCAAGCAGTCAATTATATTTTCATTCAATCAATCAATGCAAGTCAACGTCATTCCCCTGAGGAGACAGTCCTTGCATCTTAGATGCATACAGTACATATACAAGTGGAGGCTGGTGGAGGTAGAAATCGGAGGATAAGCTCATTGTAATGCATGGAATGGAATGAGGAATGGTATCATATCATTCCTCATTCCATTCCATGCATCACAATGAACCTGCCCTTCGATTTTCTACCTCCACCAGCCTCCACGGCGACAGTCTCAATGCCGCCATGCTTCACAATGGCTGGGGACAGCATCTCAACCAACCAGGACTGGTTCCCCCACAGTAAAATCCCTTCTCAGATTTGACACTTGGCATGAATAAGGCCGCAATAAACTAGTAATAACTGTAACAAGCAGCATGTCAGTCCATGAACGTCAACGCTAAAGGTTTGATACCAGCAGCACACTTGCATCTGCTAAAGCTGCATTACCGTGTTACTGCCAGTATCCTGAAGTTAACACTCGACATGCAGCTCTGTAATGTCTACCTAGTCAAACTAAGGATGCAAGAGACAGTGTTCATCATATCCATATTCAATACTGAACACACTAAAACTATGAATAGGTTCAGCAGCTACTCTGGGCTAATCCTATGGAGCGGAATATTACAGATCACTCAGAAATGGACTGCACTGGTCAGGCCAGATAAGCTACAGTATTATGCAGTTCAACAATGCAATGCTATGCAACATTCTACACATTGCACCCCACTGAAAACTGATGAGCCCCTAATCTAGATCTAACTGCACCTAAGCAATTCCACACTTGTTGTCTACCCCCCCCCCCCCCCAAAAAAAAAAAACACAACCCCAGGCCAGACCTTACCTGCAGTGGCCAGGGCCAGCAGAGAGAACAAGCAGCATACTGAGACCAGAGGCTTCATTTTGGCTGCCAGGGGCCGACCGCCTCTCTCACTGGCTATATATACCCCCCCCCCCCCCCCCACCAGGATAAGGTCAAAGGGCGTGCCAAGGTGGGAGGGGCCTGGCCTGGGTGTCACAGCAACCGTACCCTTGTCGGCCATTCCGTGTCAATGCAGCTGGCTGGTCCAATCAGGGTTGGGAACGGAAGGGGCAAGGAAGCAGGAAGAGTTTGACCAGTCATGTTACTTACTGTAGCCTCTGTACTGCTGTAGTTCTTGTTGGTATGAGTGTTTGGGTTATATATCATTCATCATGTCTAGGAAAAATACTTCCATTCGATATTTCAGTTGTTACTCACAGTGATAACAGCAACAATACTGCTGAGTTGGTATATTGTTATTTTGATTTGACAGTATTAGAGCGCATCGATAGATAATATCATTCTTAAAGTGATTTCTAACTTAACTTCTTTATGGGGGATGAGGTTTAATTGAGATGTCATCACCACATCAATCTAGAGGTGCTGTCACCCCACACCTTTAAAAGATGAAAGAAGAACTGTGGGACAAGTGTTTGTCTGTCATTAATCGTATCTGAAATACGAGCCTTCGAGGCAGCAAAGTTCTTCTAAGAACAGCACCACCTGGTGGGCAAAAAGGGAACATAGCAACCCTGAAGGACGACGCTCCACTATTGATTGACCATAGTTTTTCATTTATCCACAAAAACAAAACTGAAGTCAATTAAGTATCAAAAAACAAAGTACAAATTTTATTGTTTTTTTCTTTCTTTACAAAGGTCTGTTTTCCCAAGTTTTTTTTTTTTTTCTTAACAAAATATAACAGCTTCTCATCGACCTGGACTGACCAAAGAAATCAAATTGCAAGAAATATAAAAAGGTTTGTAATTAAAAATGGGACATGGGAGGATGGAGTAGAGAGAGACAGAGGGGGGGGGGGGGAAGAGGAAGAGAGAAGTAGAAATTAAAAGCTTATAAAGGAGACCAAAAACACAGCTGTTCGGTTTAAGTCGCAGCAAAGAGCTTCATAAACATAGTAAAAATCTTCATCATCGTTGATTCAGGCAGTACAGAACAGCAAGTGCTTCATATCATTAACCTCTCCGGTACACCACAGCAGTGCTGAAATATGATGCACACATCTAGAGTATAAAAAAAAAACATAAAAATAACAGAATGACAATGAAAAATGTAAGCTGCTCACTATGATGAGTGAGTCAACACTATTCTAACCATTTTTGAAGTTAATTCTCAGTCTACTAGAGTAGCTAGTTTCCCCTCCGACACGACCGCAGAAACAGAGAAAGCGTCATCACCGATGACTCGAGACAGACACACCAGTAATATCCCCACAACAATAAATGAATACACCAAATAAAAAAAAATGATGATAGCACAAATCACTCTGAAGAAAAAAAAAAAAAAGAAAAAAAAGAAGAAGAAAATTGAAAATCAACTTTCAATTGGCAATAATGGGACATTTTGGGATGAAAACAAAAGAAAAACAGAAAGTCCAAATAAATGGAATGTGTTTCAGCATCATGACAGCACACAGAAAGGAAGCGATTGAGGAGTAACTTGCTCCCGGGGAAAATAAAACAAAAATTAAAAAAACGACAACAGGGATTCCAGTCCCATTCCCAAACGATGACAACGCAACATGGGGGGGCCAAGGGGCATCCTACTGGTTCAGTGCATTACACTAGGGGCTTATTAGGCAGAGGGCAACATACAGAAGACAGAAATACAACATATAGATCTGATTAAACCATCTTTCAAGTTCCAACATTTCTATCATAATGTTGTGCCTTTGTAAATAAGCCCCAGGTCTTGTTCATTCATTCCGAACGGGGCGGGGGGGGGGGGGGGGGGGGGGGGGGTCAAACATTAAAATCAGTGTTCGAGATCTTTAGCGCAGTACCTCTGCTATTTGCTCCCATAATTTGTTTTGGTGATTCACACAAAGGGGTCAAGGGTTAAATGATACAATGTTGGGGTTCAGAGGGCATGTGTGTGTATGATCCCTGCTAGGCAGCCAAGCACCAAGTTGACCACAGCACCATCAGAGAACACAATACATTCTTCTTTACTGTAAGCATGTATGGTAACATATGTACATGTATTGTTGTTGTTGTGTACACATTTGTTGTGAGGTGCACATATATACACACATATATATATATCACCCCATACTAAAACACTGCCCCACATGCAAACATGGACTGTAGATGGACTTGCATAAATACCAAAAGACTCTAGTGCATAGTCACTGAAACAAACAAACAAATAACAATTTCAAAAAAAAAAAAGAGAGATTGGGAAGTCTTTGGGACAAACCTGTTCTCTTCAAACACGACGATTAAAAAGTCAGTCTCTACATTCAGTAACCCTGACATTTAGAAAGAAAACAAACCATAGCCCCCCCCCCCCGCCCCCCCCAACGTTTAAAACTGGAAACCATCCACTTGCTTGCCATGTAAACCCAAATATTGCCAGTGGAAGAAGCTTATTCATGCGGTTTCATTCCGATATTTAAAATCATGTTCAGATATTTGTGACGGATAAGAGCCACGGGGTAGTAGCCACTAGCCTGGGTACCAGTGAGCAGAAACATCGCATTTAGCATTTGGCTACAGCAGAAATGGACTAGGATCCCAGCAAACTGTACGAGGCCCAGATGGAGCAGAGACCTTTAGGGTGATGTTCAAAAAGGGTAAAATAAGAGAAGTGCACCCCTTTGTCCCTGTGTTCATAAGTCACATTCCATGCTGTAGTATGGGGGTGGGGGGTGGGGGGGGTGGGGGTCTTGTACATTGAAATGTAACTGGTTACAGAGTTAATTCTCTCCAGTGCATTTCTACTGTATTTGACTACAGTAACAGACACATAGGAGTACACATGGGTTCACTGCGATTGTTTGAAGCACATATAAAATTGGGTGGGGACGGAGAGACGCCATGGGGCCTTCATTGTTGAGACTTCCCACTATCGCCTTTGTCCCCAACAACGGGTGTCCCAAGGCCCTCCGCTGCAAGGCAGCCATTTTGAGCCATCTTCATCTGTAGTTCTTACAGTACACGATTGAAAGAGCTTAACTACTGGGTGGATCTACGTATAATGCCAAAGACAATACATAAACAAAACATAGTTGTTGTTTTTTTTTTTTCCTTTTTTTTTTTTAGAAAAGTAGTTAGTCTCCTGGAGGGAATCATTAACATCAGTCTTTTACAGTGGGTGGGTATTGGTTATATGTGTGTGTGTATCATTACACTGGTTGAGTCAGATTGGGTTCTAGAGGAACCGGAGTCTTTCAATGTTTCTTTCTGCCTGCTAAAATTCATGTTTGGTGTGTGTGTGTGTGTGTGTGCGCGCGCGTTCATGTGATCCGTGTGTGCGATCAGTTCATCGAGCAGTCCTCCTCTCCCTCGCTATCGGTGGCCGTGTCCGAGCACGCCGTATCCATGGCGACGTGGGCGGGGCTGACGATGACGGCTCGTCTCTGCTCCTCCTCCACGCTGCCTCTCCTCTCCTGAGTACGCTCAATGTGCTGGATGGCCTAGGTGAGCGCAGGAGACCAACATTAGCATCTCAACACACTTGAGAAAACACGTACACGTACATGTACACACACGCGCACACACACACACCTGTACAATGGTATCCAGGTTCTGTCGGGACGTTGACACTGAGTTGGTGATGGAAGCTGGACTCATGGTTACCACGGTGACGTGATGCGGGTGAGGGGTTAGCGTGGGGGCGGGGACGATAACTGTGGGGTGGTGGGTGGGGGCCAGCGGCGTGGCAGGAGCTTGAACCTGGGGGACAAACAGTTGTTAACAGTCTATTACAGTGTGTCTGTTTGTGTGGGTGTGTAAGTCTACCTGTTATCTATGGGCTGTGTGTGTGTGTGTGTGTGTGTGTGTGTGTGTGTCTCTCCCTCCCTCTTAGTCTGCTGGTGAAGTTGCTGTATTCTGAGCAGTGTGTGAAAGTGTAGTAAATGTGTGTGCTTCTCACATGTGTGTGTGTGTGTATGTGTGTGTGTGTCACCTCTGTGGGGTGGGTGTCTCACCTGTGGGCTGTGTGTGTGTGTGTGTATGTGTGTCACCTCTGTGGGCTGTGTGTCTCACCTGTGGGCTGTGTGTGTGTCTGTCCCTCTCGGTCTGGTCGTGTAGCTGCTGTAGTCTGAGCAGTGTCTGGGTCTGGAGGTGAGCCTGCTCCTCCTGGACCTGCTGGGTGATCACCTTCAGCCTCTCTGGTTGCAGGTGTGTATCCAGAGCACGCACCTGAACACACACACACACACACACACACACACACACACACACACACACACACACACACACACACACACACACACACACACACACACACACACACACACACACACACACACGATTAAGTCTATGGGTGCAAGCAATATGACTAATAATGACCATCAAGTAATTTTTCCTATCAGTGAAGTGAAGGAAATGACTGCAGTAATCTATTGCAAGATGCAAGAGCATTCAGGCAAAAACAATTATTCCTCACACATCCTCCTCTCACCCCCCGCTCCTCCAGTATCATGCGCCACCCCCCCCCTCACCTGCTCCTCCAGTATCATGCGCGCTGCGCGCTCCTTCTCTAGCTGCTGCCTCAGCTCCAGCATCTCTCTCCTCAGCTCCTCGCCCTTCTCCTCCTCCAGGATGTCGGGGGAGCCGATCCCTTCATCCTTCTCCTCCGCGCGCCTCCTCTTGGGCGACGAGCCGCTGAACTCCTGTCAAGAGGGGGGCAGAGGGCAGGTGTCATTTTTAAGGCTAACACGTTGTAATACATTTCATTCATATGTACGTATATGTGTTTATTAACCATTTATAAAGTAGGGTAGACACTATAGTGAGTATTCCAGCATGTAAAAGCATTGGTAGAGTCTTATCTCAATGAAAGTTACCATAACAAGTAACATCTTACCCTAACCTTATCTAACCCTAACCCATACACACAATCCCCTTCCCCATGATAGTCAAAAAGGTTTCAAATGCAGTCAACAGCATTATTTAGGGATCTAAATAGTGCACTGTGGGGTTTGCCTCCCCAGTCCTGTCCCATGGGCTCTGAGGAAACATAGGAATATGCAGGATGCCCATTGTTGTGGAACAGGCCTGTACGTCATGGTACTGGAAGGGGCCAGACTCCCATACGCCACTTGGACAGAGCCGTGCAAGAGCAACCTCACTGGATGTCCGCACTGGGAACATGCAACCATTTAATGTGTTGTCCTTTGATTCAGTTGAAAACTGAATCAAACATGCTGGCTATTTCTGGGCTGTTGTACCTGGGAAAACCAGCTTACCAGTTAAGCTGGTTTCACCAGGTAAGCTGGTTTTGCCAGGTATGCATAACTTAATTAATAATAAAATATAAATGCAGAGAGAGAGAGATGGACAGCACCTGTACTGAGATAATAAGCGTTACCTGTATGAAGCGTTTGAGCTGGTTGTTCTGCTGTAGCAGCTGGGTCTTCTCCTGCTCCAGGGCGAAGATGTAGTCGGAGGTCTGCTGCAGGATGGCTGCCTTGCTGAGCTTCTCCCCGTCCGTGTGGGGCAGCAGCGTCTTCAGGGACTGGAAGCCCGCATTGATGCTCTGCATGCGCCGGCGCTCGTTGCTGTTGGCGATCTCCCTGCGGATGCGGCGCTCCTGGTCCTGGGCCGTCTCCGGGCTGAGGGGGATGTTGGCCAGGCTGGAGGGGGAAGGCGAAGGGACAGACATCAGTTATGCGTGGTTCACGCGATCACAGAAATGCGAGAGACTTCTGAGATAAACTGTACGGTATCTGCGTACAGAGCTTCCTATTGGTTGATTCTGATACTCTCAGAGTGGGGAAGTCAGAAACTTTGGCGTTTCCTTGTTCAGAGTGCACATGAACGGCCCATTATACAGAAAAAGAGGTCTTTTTCCTTAGCCACTAATCCCCCCATATTGAGGAAAGCATTTTAATCTGTTGTATTTTGTGGTCTTGAATAGGGGGTTGGATAAGAGGCAGGACAACACTATAGATTAACATGCAGGCTGCTGTATCGCAAATACATATTTATTAGGGGGTTTGTGCGACGTAGCTACAGTGTAGATAGACACTGATTACGCAATACTTAGGCTTGCAGCATTTTATTATTTTTTTTAAAAATAGTTTTGCAAACAAACTCAAATCGTAGGCTAACAACCTTCAAGACTCTCTTTTTTCTTCAATACCAATCGAAGATCGTTAGAAATTTACTAGCACACGCGTAAAAAAACAACACAGTTCCGATCCTGCCTTCTAGTGCCCTCCACACTGAATTAATATACATTTTATTTTTTTACTACAGCTTGTCTACTTGGAGGTCACCTAGTTTCCATGAACTCCATGCTCTTTGGCCTACTAATAAGGGGCAAGCGAGATGTCACATGTACTCAAGCAGACTAATCTGTAAACCATATCCCCCAGATACCATCGGTGCACTACTTAAAAGGAAGTTGAACAACCAGATCTGCAACTTAGAAGTCAATAGTCCAGACATTCCGCCACCTAAATCAAAACCAGGTAGACCGCTCCTTCAACAGGGTCAAGATCATTGGAGTAAAATAATATGAAATAAGTATCTCCTATCCACGCCCTTAGACATTACTATGGAAAATCAGGCCGTAGACATGGCATTTATAGCTACTTCAATCATGTATGTAATGCTCCATTCATAAATTCAACCACGAATGTTTACCTGTGGTTTCACTACACACTCCGAAAGTAGGCTAGTGCGTATCACACACACACGCAGTTAAGTGCACTGTCTAAACTAAAGGACCATACAACTTACTACCCTAAACGAAACATTGTAGATAACCATTATTATTCCATCCATGTGTATCACATTGATTAAATGTACAGGCAAAAACATTATTAGACAGCGTTGCGTGCAACACTAACTACTGGTAGCTAGCTAGTAGCCATCTGGTGAAATTTGACACCAGACCACCCCCTTCGCTGCACGGAGAACAATGCTTTCTCCCTCTAGCTAGCAATTTGGCTGTTTGAACAAACATTACAACTTAATAAAAACAACTAGCAATATAACTTAGATTTGAACGGGGCATACAGACATTTCCGCAACACGTCAACGCATATGGGAAAGAATGGCACGAGTTAATGTTTATTACAGCGTAATACCAACAGCGGATGTGTAGCTTGAAGCTAAGCTAATTTTAGCACACGACACACAAGCATGGCCGCGCTGCCCACACGAGCTAGCTGACTAGCCAGAGAAAGATGATTGACAACAACATCTCGGGTGTTCGAAACCCGAAGGCCATCAGCAAATAAGTATGGCTAGCAAATGGCACCAAATACCCATATTTACTATCATAACATTAAATGAAATGTACGCGAGAAAATGTCGTGAAAAACATCTGGCTGGCTAGCCATCTCGTTCGAGCTAGACAAGCAACGGGCAGCGTGGTAGTAACCACGTGGTTCGTGTTAGCTAGCTAGATACAAAATGTATCTATTCAATGTAGCCATTTATTTAGCTACTTTTCGATATCAGTGGTTGCTGAATAGGATGAGGTCATGGCGGATATATACAATGTTACAATGGGTTGGTCGAAAATACATACGATTGTTTCCGTCCCGCCCTTGGGGTATCGCACGTATAGCTAACATGAAATCATAAACAGCATGCTGCCAATATTATTGTACATATGTATGCTAGCTAAGCTAATAACAACACGCATTTACAACCTGAACACACATCCATATGATGAGATAATCATTACACACCTACAAAGACCCCCAATAACATCCTTCTCCGTTTTCTTGAACTGTTGTAAGGACTGAATCTTCTCGGTTGGCATCATGAAATACTCCATGCTTTCAAGCTCGCCCCCCCAAGTCCGTCTTTTGTAATGTTTTCACTTTCGTTGCTAACCAACAATGTAGCCTGTCCAGTTCTTGTTACTATACTCTGCTCAATTGCACATAGCTAAATAAATATCCTGCAGTAGCTTGTTGTTCGAGGTTGTGGTAGCGCTCTTTCCAGCTCAGCTGATGGGATTCCCTGCGTGTGTGTGGCGCCTCCGCCTACTACGTGTGTGTATTTGCAGCTGATCTCTGTGTCTCGAGGCGGGAAACAGCTGGTTGGAATCAAGAGCGCTCGAGAGCCTCTTTCCGCATAGCAGACAAGACTACGCACAAACAAAGAGCTTCTTTTATATCATTATTACAGGCATGGGAACATGGCCATGATGTTGCTCATAAGACACAATACAATAAAACAGAAATATGCCAGGATGTGACGGCCACATACGAGCATTGCGAATGTTATTCTTAAAGTTACATGATGGAAGGTTTTGCCACTGGGGGTGCTTTTGAGCCAAAAGGGGTCCCTAAAATACTCGCAAATATTTTCCAGAAATGACCTCATTGGACAAAAAGGGGCACACATGTCCATGAAAATCATACAATTTTACCAAAGTTTGTTAGCCTAAAACCAAGGACTGTCTGGTTACATGAAGCACACTTTTGTATTGATATTATATGATAGAGTATGATTCCCATACAGTCAACACTCGACCCTACCGCAAACGGAATTGAGGTAAAAACATTTACAACTAGGCTTCCATAATAGCACATAGGCTATACCTTTAATGTCGCAGGCCAGTAGCATTACAACTATAGGCACACATTATAGGCCTGATTCTAGTTATAATGAACCATGTATAAAAAAACATAGAGGTCTACAATAGCCATATCTACTCAATAAATTACATACTGCCCGTCAGCCTTTTAAGCAGTCAGTGGGATAATACCACACCTTGGGCAAGATATTTATCTGGGAATGGCGTGTGTCTATTTAATTACACTCCTACATTACACGCCTACATTTCAGTACAGGCATCTGCACTTCAAAATCACTTACACGTCTAGGCTATTACTGTGTTATAAGCAACATTCCACATATGTTCCTCTCATTGACCAGCAGATGGTAGACTATTCACACATGTACTTTGCTATTCATTCTAAAGGTTCCCCAAAATATGTGCAGAACTTGGTATCTGTAAGTTTATTTTACAAAATAAGATAAGGGATGAAACATTTGTTGAATTTACCTTCAGAAGCATGTGTGTGAGTGTGTGTGCGAGAGGGAGAGAGAGTGAGAGAGAGAGCCAGCCTTCGGTTGATAGGCGGAGAGGCATCAGTGAGGTAGTATGGTCGGGGCCGGTCCGCTATACACGCAAGTAGGAGTGGGGGAAATACGCGCTGGATCTGCCTGCAAACAGCTCAGACGGCCGCGGGGAGACCACATACAGTCACGTCTCCTGTGGGGTGTTGCCGGACGAGAGAGAGAGAGAAAGAGAGAGAGAGAGAAATAAAGGGCGAGCCACGGTAGAAGCAATCAGACGCCTCGAATTATCGAGAGAGAGAAGAACTGGAAACGAACCGAGGAAGCCAGGGAAGCAGGAACCCCAATTTGGCATCTCTTCTCCATTTTCTCTGCGCACCCTCCCAGACGCCCCCCCCCGCCCCCTCCTTACCACCACCAAGACAGAGGGATGACCACCTACTGAAGACAGTTGACCAGCGTCGCAACTAAGCGATGCACTTTCAATTCAAGAGCTCAAACCGTTTCTATCGCAGTAGATCTGACAAATGTCACAGTTGACATTTTTTTCTTAGTGTATGTTGTGATTATTGACATGAGACTTGAACTGTT
>NC_139676.1:9449762-9477262 GCF_951799395.1 Argentina silus
GTCCACATTGTTTTGTTTAGTTGTAAATTGTTTTTTTACAAAAACAATTCAACTGCCCCCTGTGGGATAAAGCGGCTGTCATGGAAACAAAACGTATGCTTTTATCTGTAAACAAAGTGGCTCGACTAAAATCATCTACTTTGGTTTTGGTTTACTAGTACCCACCCTCACTGAGGAGCAACCAATGAGTAACACTCTCTCTCTCTGTCTCTGTCTCTGTCTCTCTCTCTCTCTCTGTGTCTCTCTCTCTCTCGCACTGTCCTTCACACTCTCCTTCTCTCTCTTCCTCTCTGTCTGCGCTCTAGTGCCACCTGCTGTTCGACACGTTGCAGGACTTGGTGGATCACATCAACGACTACCATGTGAAGCCTGAGAAGGAGTCTGGGTACTGCTGCCACTGGGAGGGCTGTGCCCGCAACGGCAGAGGCTTCAACGCCAGGTGGGAGGGGCTACATTTAGATTCCCATTTACGTGGCGTTCACACCATCTCAAAACAGTTGGAACTTCCGAGTGAAGTTATTTGCGTCAAGCTTTTTTTTGGGAGGGGAGGGGGGGGGGGGGGGGGGGGGGGGGGGGTCAGCTTTGAAAATGTGTAATTAAAATTCTAGATAGCATTCAGATAGCATTGCTTGCATCATTTCTAGTCCCCCTGCTCCATCCCTCTCCTAAAACATTTGCCTAGAGCTTCATATCGGTTGATTCTTAGCCTCTCCGAGTGGGAAACTCAGATGTCATCTTTGTAGAAGAAAACGTCTGACATTTCAGGGGTTCCTTGTTTTATTACATACAACTGGTAATGAAGTGAAATGTTAAATTATATTATTAATCTTTTACAAATCCCCTGACTCAGTGTATGTACTTCTCATGCGCTGCAGGTACAAGATGCTAATCCACATCCGCACTCACACCAATGAGAAGCCCCACCACTGCCCCACCTGCAACAAGAGCTTCTCTCGCCTTGAGAACCTCAAGATACACACCCGCTCACATACAGGTCAGTTCACACACACACAAACACACACACACACACACACACACACACACACACACACACACACACACACACACACACACACACACACACACACACACACACACACACACACACACAAACAGATGCAACTCCAACCATCTCTCTCTCTCTGTTCCTCCTAGGTGAGAAGCCCTACATCTGTCCCTATGAGGGCTGCAGCAAGCGCTACTCCAACTCCAGCGACCGCTTCAAACACACACGCACGCACTACGTGGACAAGCCCTACTACTGCAAGATGGTGGGCTGTTTGAAACGCTACACAGACCCCAGCTCCCTCCGCAAGCACATCAAGGCCCACGGACACTTTGTGGCCCAGGAGCAGGCTTCCCCGGGGGGCCTGGGGTCGCTGTTCAAAGCCGGGGTAGGCCTGGGAGGGTACCATGTGGCCAACGGGGCCCCGGACCTGCCCTACGTAGGTGGGGCTCACATCATCATCCCAGGGGCGGCCGCCGCTGCCCTCCTGGGGGGCCACGTCCTGTCTGGCCTGGGGGGGGCCTCGCTCCCCCTGTCCGCCCTCTTCCCCCCAAGGCCCCTGGACCTGAGCTCGCTGGGCCACCCCGGGGCCTCCTTCTACTCCCTGGGTGGATGTGGTGGTGGTGGTGCGGGGCATCTGGGTCTGTCCGACTCACCCCTGCTGCCTTTCGGACTCTCGGCCGCGTCTGTGCTTAGCTTGGGCCTGGGCTCCGTGGGGCTGGGACGGCTGGGGAGAGAGGAGGAGAGCAGGGGGGAGGAGGAGGGAGAGGAGGAGGATAATGACAGGGAGGACAGGGGTGAGGAGGAGGGGGTAGTGAACCTGTCTGCGGGGGTGGGACATGACCCCCTGTCCTGGGTGGTGGTCCCTCCGGGGGCCCTTGTCCTTAAACCAGCTGTTGTCAGCTAGGACCTGCACACACACGTCTGGTGTTGCTCAGATCCAGGGATACTGTGTGTGTATGTGTGTATGTGTGTGTGTGTGTGTGTGTGTGTGTGTGTGTGTGTGTGTGTGTGTGTGTGTGTGTGTGTGAGAGAGTGTGTGTGCGTGCGTGCTTGCATGTGTGTCCAGGGATAGGGGGTGGTGAGGGGGACAGAAAGGTGCTTTTTTACAGCTGCGTGGGATCAAAGGTTTTTTTCTTCCAGAGTCACGAAAAACTCTCTGATCATTCCAACACTAAACTGAACTCTTAAGCTGAGGAAAACAACTGAAATGTATTGAATGTACGTTGAACATTCTTTATTCATTCCTTAAATGTGTGATAGACCAATCAGAGTTATGTGGTGCCCCTTAGGCTGGATGCATGGTGACCAGAAATAGTGCCCATTGAGAGAAATGAACGACAACAACAATGCTCATATATGTTTGGTGACAGCATTATGACAGAAGATTAGGTGATATTGACAGCCCTGACCCCATGGACTGTAACAGTGGTTTTACTTGATGTGTACAACAGGGGGTAGAAGAGAGTAAATTCTGTCTATTGTACATGCTCCAGGAAGAAGCTGCTATCAGGCACAGCTCTGGGATCAGATTACCTTCACCAAATTGTTTAGATATGGTTTTGAATTCAGTGGCCACGCCCCCTGTGCAGGAAAACACAGCCTCTTTGTCACAGAGACTCATACAGAGTCACTGAAGAAAACACCTGTTTTGGTGTGTGATTTCTCACTTTGAAAACAAGCCTGGAAGTTGCTGTGTGGCGTTTTGTAGGACAGCTTTCAGGGAGTCAGCCCACTCATCTGTTGCCAGAAGCCTCAAATAATAATATGTGCTACAACGCAAACATAACCACGGGCAGTTAAGGGAATGGCAGTTTAGTTTTCTCTCAGGCGTTTTTGAACACAGGCACGTCTAGAGTCAGCCATCAACCTGGTTTTTCTGGTCCAAATGATAATTTGCATTGGCTGTTTTATTTGACTTGCTGGAAATCAGCTCAACTGGCAGGATGATGGATGTGTGGTTTTGCAAAAGGCTTTAAATGTTTAATTTACAAGACAATAACCCACAACTACATCAACCTGTCAGCCTTTCTTAAATACCACCTCCTAAGTGTATAATTTATGCTGCAACCATTATCTTTGTTTTGGTAACACTTTATTTTACTATCCCAAATTATCAGGTATTTATTATGAGTCTACTGTACATGGTAACAAAGTAATTGTAATTACATGATGACTACCAATGAACTACTTTTTAGCTACCTTGGTATTCATTATTTCAAAAACTAAGGAAAGAAACTACCAATTATTACCAAGTAATGTCACACTAGAACTGGGGTCAGTTTCTTTTGAAAAGCCAGGGCCACTCCTTTCCTTGAGCAGCAAAGTTCTTCTTTTAACTAAATATGCTGTAACTAATGAATTTGTGATTTAGTTAAGTCTTAACAAATTTCTTTAGCACACAGAAGACTTGACCTGCTAACATAACAGATTTTTAGAATTGTTACTCTCTTGCAGCTTTGCTGTGTTTTTTGGGGGAGAAATTAAGTACTCCTTAAGCAACAAAGCTTTCGGGGTAACAGACCCCTGTTAAATAAAGTGTTACCATCACTCTTTGTTCCTGTGGCCAGTGTCACCTCTGTCTATGACGAGACATATTAACCAATGTCAAAGTTTTTCCTGTCTAGCTGCCACCTGTTGCTATTGCTCATAGTCCATGACAACGATCCAAACAGGATCCACAAATCCATGATTCATTCACCCTTTCGCCATACTGATACAGTAGTAGTAGTTCAGACACAGCTGGGTCGCGCTAGAATGACGTACGCTGTATGTATGTAAGACAATGGGGTTCGTGTTAGACCGTGTTGACATTTGCATTCGTACAAATCAGATGAGAAAATGTTACTGTGGACGAGGACGTTTAAATAATATTCTCAAAGGGTTGACGTTGGACAATGGCCAGCTGAGGCCAGTACCTGAGTTGAATTTTATCCTTGTTTGCACATTAAGATATTTCATTATTATCAGTGTTTCAATGTGTCCAAGTGCCTTGTATCATAGGTGAACTGTAGAGAAAATACACACAGCACATGACCTACAGGTACACATAAACATACATGTATAAATATATGTATATTTTCCAAGCTCAGTGCTCTACAAAGCTGACTTTTTAAGAGTCGACAAAAGATGTGATCGGTACATCATAGCGTGTGCTTCAATTTTCGAGGACGTTTTATCCAGAAAACGTCGTTAATGATGATGATGACTCAATGTCAATAAACATAAGCAAATTAAGTCCTGTTTTTTTTGTGTGTGTGTGTGTCTCAAAAAGGTGGTGTGTGAATGTATACCCAAAACAATACCTTTTATTCACCAAAGTAGGTGTGTCCATTGCTCCCTCTGTCTGCCTGTCCCTCCCCCAGTCCACCCTGCCCTCCCCACAAGCACTCTTTCCTTTCAGTATCTCATTTCAACACCTGTACAGTCCTCTGGAAGCTGTTTTACTAGGGGTCATTGAAATCCAACAGAGGTATCAGCGTGTTGTCCTTTACCATATGTCACCCTACCTACCCAAGTCTAACAGTGTTGGGCAGAACAGAAACTTGTACATATGGAGAAGCAAGGCCTGGGGTCCAGAATCAACAGCTGTGAAAGGTGAGCTCTCTCAATACTCTCAATATTGTCATGTGGTCTCGCCTCTGTCACTACTGTGGCGATTGGAGAAGCAAGACACAAATCAGCTTCCACAGTTTCTTTATTGCCTAGCCAGCTGAGAGACAAAGCCTGACTTAGCATAAAAACCTAACACTGGAGTGATCAAATTGAACAGCAGGTGTCACCCATGGTTACAGTACTTAGGAACATAACATAAGTCTCAACAGAATTGATGCTGGAAAACAGGAATGCACAATGCCAACTACGTAGCCACATCGCTACACTACTCTCTTGTCAAAGCATTCTCTGAGCTAACTGTCCAAAGAACCAACTGTCAAACGTGGTTGTGGATAAATGCCTGGATAAGTGCCTAAATGCCCGTGCTTAGCTGCACCACGTCCTGGTTCTTGAACTGTAATTACATTGTAAATGACATCATACCGTGTTGATACTGTATGTAAAGTATGTGAGAACACATTATGTGGAACCTATTGGGTGAGAAGGGCAGTATTGTATCTGCTCAAAATACAAAGGAACAAATCATGGAAAAGGCCAGCAGTAAGGATTGCTATTTTTTCTGCATTTATTAGCAGTAGTCACATAAAAGTATTAGCAAAATGACTTAAATGTAAAAAAATATATTCTGCACGTTACAGGACACGTTTCGTATTACAATGTAATTACTATTGTACTATTGTTTAGATCTACACAAAGTTTCTCTTCCCCCTCCTCTTCCAGTCAACGCTCGGACAGCCTACGTAGCCGGAGGAGGCTGCTCCACTTCTTCTTCCTCGGGCTGTTGATTTTCGTCATTGTCTCCTTCTGCTATGCCCTCTCCATCACGTCTGAACCAGCCATTCAAACCAAAGGGGCGTACACAACCACGTCTGAACCAGCCATTCAAACCAAAGACGCGTACACAACCACGTCTGAACCAGCCATTCAAACCAAAGACGTGTACACAACCACGTCTGAACCAGCCATTCAAACCAAAGACGCGTACACAACCACGTCTGAACCAGCCATTCAAACCAAAGACGCGTACACAACCACGTCTCAATTAACCAATCAGTACCATGTTGCCTACGCCCGTAACTACCACTTTATTATGGACGAGCCGGAGGCATGTCATACCCAGACCCCTTTCCTGGTGCTGATGGTCCCAGTGGCTCCCAGTAACCTGGAAGCCAGGGACGCCATCCGACAAACGTGGGGCAACGAGACCTTGGTGCATGGCAAGCTGGTGCAGACTCTCTTCCTGCTGGGCCTGCCTGGAGGAGTGGACGCCCAGCAGCTGCAGGAGAAGGTCCAACAGGAGAGCGAGCAGCACCACGACCTGCTGCAGAGCAACTTCATGGACACCTACATCAATTTAACCATCAAGACCATGGTGATCATGGACTGGCTAGCCACCCACTGCACCAATGCGTCCTACGCCATGAAGATCGACTCGGACATGTTCCTGAACATCGACAACCTGGTGACTATGCTGGTGAGGCCGGACATCCCAAAAGTGAACTACCTGACAGGGATGATCATGTGGGACAGACCGGTCATTCGTGACCCCAACTCCAAATGGTACGTTCCGGAGACGTTGTTCCCCGATGCCACCTACCCCACCTACACCCTGGGTATGGGTTATGTGTTCTCCAATGACCTTCCAGAGAAATTTATTGAGATATCAAAGGATATTAAGCCTTTTAATATAGAGGACGCCTATATTGGCATGTGTATGAAAAAACTTGGCCATTCACCCACAGGCCCTCCCAACCCTGCTCAGTTCAAGGCCTACCTTCAACAGTACAACCGCTGTGAATTCTCCACCGTCATCACATACATCCTAAGCACCTCTGCTCAGTTGGTGGAGTTCTGGACAGACTTAAAGAAATCAGGTCCACCCTGTTAGTGACTCAACCACACAGAGAGCAACTGAGGAGGGAACTACAAGGTGGTGGTAGTGGGGTAATGAAGTTTGAAGGCAGAAGGATTATGATTGCAATCTCAGAGACTATTCTGTAACTGTTCACCTACAAGGTAGGCTGACACATCATAAAATGAAAATATATCTCTCAAAATGTTATAAAATAGTATTTATGTATGCTTGTATCTTGGTGATATTTCTATCTTAGTAAGAATGGGTATGTATCTCAGTTTGAAAACGGGGTGTGTCTGTAGGGTTAGGTCTGAGAGTGTTCCAAATGTTACAGCCCCTGCCCTTTTGGCCAGGTGGTGCTACCTGCAATTATGTTAATCTTGTCATGTGTTCTTGAATGTATTGTGTCATTATGCTTTGATGAAGGAGCTTGCCAAAATACACATCTTTCCAAGTTTCCTATGACTACCTCCACCTAATCCTTGATCTAGGATTCCAGTTCCTGTTCAGCCTGTTTGAAATCTTTTGTGTGACACGTTTCATGAGAAACTCCTGTGATAAGATGGTGGTTGAATAAACTCCCTTGCAAAACATGGCACATCCCTCCCTTCAGTAGATGCCCAATGGGATCCTTGGGACGACCCTACCCTAAACCCTAACCTTAAAGGGATTGTTCACTATTTTACAGGATTTTAAAGGAACCATCTGACTTTAAGGTGTAAAATACTGAACTAGGTAACCTTCACCCTAACCATAGCCTGAGCCATAACCTCATAAACATAAGAATCTGTAAACTTTAGATTAGATTAGATTAGATTCAACTTTATTGTCATTGTGCAGAGTACAAGTACAGAGACAACGAAACTTAGTCAGCACATTGGCTAGGGCTACTAATACATGATTCTTATTGTTGAGACACCCTAGGCAAACATCCCTTTACAATCTTTTCTTTGGCCTGTGTGTAGCACAATCACAGTTATATTGTGTGTCTTCTGTATGTATAAACCCTTTGACCCATTTTGTGTGCCGAACGTCACAACCTGACTGAAAAATAGATTTGATAGTTAATATTTTATTTTTAGTCACTGATCTACACAACAAAAACAGAATGTCAAAGTGAAAATAATTTTTGAATCCACAGTGTGTAATTGATTCGTACGCAATTCAGAAACCCAATAAATACAAAGATATTAATTCAGAAATTATATGAACTATTATCCTTGCACTAAGATGAACTCAATTCAACTTATTGAGTGACTTGTTGAAGACATTTTTGCATTTGAGATAATTTTGGGAGTGTCATAGGTACATTCCTTACGTACATTCCTTTCCAACACCGGACAGAATTAAATAAACTTGGCTGGGAGACAATTTTTTACTTCACCCACAGGGTAGGCTGTAACATCATAACATGAAACTGTATGTTACTGTATGGCCCATCAATGATGTCTAATGTTATATATTATTTGTCATATTAGTGTTGTAAATATAAAATATGAAACGTTTCCCTAGAATAGGACGTAGTTGCAAACTCACTGGCCAAACATGACCCTCCCATCACTTGGGTCACATTTCCATAATTGCCTCATAACACCAAGATCATATTTATGTCCAATGCCTACAACAACTTATATAAATATATATATATATATATATATAGTTTTTATTCAAAGATATAGGCACACAATATAAAACTCCTCCCCCCCCTTTTTTCCCCACTCTCATCAATCCCCCCCAACACATTCCTAATGCATACAACCTTCAAAACCAACAATTAAAATAAATGCACAGAAACATGTACATATGTTTTACACACATTTCATACCATTCTTCATTCCATTCTATGCGTTAGAAATGAGCCTGTCCTCCTTTTGACCACCACTGACAAGTAGACATAATAACAATATTATTTTTTAGGTGGTTGATATCACACAACAACCTCAAGTAGGAGGTAGGGGATGAGGTCAGGGGGTGAGGAGTTTTGAGGGGAGTGCCTCCAGTTTTTCAGAGTAGGATATCATAAGGTCCCACATAGAATGACATTTACTAACTGACCCAAGATGATGATAATAATAATAATACTAATAATAATAATAATACTAATAATAATAATAATAATAATAATAATTCTCAGTACTCCAAAGATGATCTTTATGCCAGTCAGACTTTTCTAGCTGGTTGTTTCAGTCATGAGAGGAAAATAAAACACATGGTAAAGCCTACAATGGGAGGGGCTGTGGGGAGTGAATACCTTCTAAGGTAGTTCCTCCCCCACCATAAGGTAGTCCCTCCTCCACCACCAGGAAGTCAACATCACCACCATTGTCGTCGAAGCCCCAGGCAAAAAAGGAGACTCCATACAGAGACATGAGCGCTTACTATCAACCATGAGATATATACAATTCAAAATTGAGTTTCTAGACTTTCTTTAAAACAAGTAAGTGTTAATCATCAGGAAGCCGGTTATTGGTAAAAGTGTTTCATTTCCTGGTTTGCCTTTGTTGTGCAATTACTTGATGTCAGGGAGACCTGCCCAACTATATTCTAACTCATCTATATTCTTAAAAAATCATTAAGGGGTGCATTTTCTTATTTGAAACTAATGGAAAAAATTGCTTTAAACTGTGAATGATTTTTAATATGCCCTTCCCTCTCACATTCTGTTTTCTCATAATCAGCCATGGAGTACAGTGCTAGGCTCTCTAAAAGACACTACAAAAGACATATCTTTCTCTTCATCCTGGTGGCCATTATTTTTATGTCTATCCACCTTTCCCAGGATTTGTGGAGGGATTACTTAAACCTATTTTATGACATTAAGGCAACAGCCAATAAGAACATTATGACAGCTGGACGAACCTATACAGTGCCCAATCACAATACAAGGACTGACTTGGCCACTGCCCACTTGACCGACCGAATCCCATGGGTGGATCCCGGACCGTACCACGTCGCCTACCCCCATAACTACCAGTTTATCATAGACGAGCCAAAATGTAAGACCCAGATCCCTTTTGTGGTGTTGATCGTCCCTGTAGCCCCTCATAACCAAGCAGCCCGGGACGCCATCCGAAAAACGTGGGGCAACGAGACCTTGGTGCATGGCAAGCTGGTGCAGACTCTCTTCCTGCTGGGCCTGCCTGGAGGAGTGGACGCCCAGCAGCTGCAGGAGAAGGTCCAACAGGAGAGCGAGCAGCACCACGACCTGCTGCAGAGCAACTTCATGGACACCTACCTCAATTTAACCATCAAGACCATGGTCATGCTCGAGTGGTTGAGCACGCGTTGCAGCAGCGCGTCCTATGCTATGAAGATCGACTCTGACATGTTCCTGAACGTTGTGAACCTCGTGTCCATGCTGCTAGCCCCCACTACCCCCAAACAGAACTACATGACCGGTCTGGTCTGGTGGCACAGCCCCGTCATGCGAGACCCCAGTAATAAGTTCTTCATGCCCAAGGAGGTGATAGCCGATGCCGAGTACCCCCCTTACCCTTTGGGACTGGGCTATGTCATGTCCACAGACCTCCCCAAGAAGATCCTGCAGGTCTCTCCACAGATTAAGCCCATCTACATCGAGGACGCCTACCTGGGCATGTGCCTCAAACGCCTGGGGGTCCTCCCTACTGATCCCCCAAGCTCGTCAATGTTCGCCGTCAACCCCTTCTTTGCCTATGGACGCTGCAGCCTGTCAAAAGTGGTTGCCGTGACGACGTCGGGCATCTCTCAACAGCTTGCATACTGGGAGAAGCTCAAGAAGCCCTGGCCACCGTGCTTTTCAGATCTTCTTAAAATAGACTGAGCTACAATGCTGGAAAAGTGTTTTGCTGCTCTGTTTTTTATTTATAAAGTGTGTGCGGTTTATGATGGCACTCCCAGGCTGGTAGATGTAGAAATCGAGGGCGGGCTCATAGTAATGGAATGAGGAGTGGTATCAAACGTGTCATTTCTACCTCCAACAGCTTCCACTGTGGTCATGAGATTTGATAAGAAAACTTTATTGTCTTCACTGAGCACGTTTGTTGTGCAGCATACAGGAAAACGGTATATACTATATGTTTTTCTCCAAATTAAAACGCAATTACACACACTGTAACTGAAACAGACCTGCATCAAATAAAACAACAACAACAGACAGACAGACAGACAGACAAACAAACACACAGAATAACAATACTACACTGTGCATAGGTGAATAAGTCAAAAAGGGCTGTCTCTTTTTGAGCCCATCGGCTGAATGTCCAACCTGTATTTTGGCACTCTGAATAAAGCAAATTTATCATATCATATATCCTGCGATTTGTATATAATTATTTATATACAACAATGGGCAAGGCTGATGATGTGAGTTGCGTAACACAACACCTTGGCTTCTCTGAACTTCAATAGTGGAACTCCACCCATCTACTTTCGGTCAATGTAAATGTAACGACTGAACAGCAACTGACAGCAACAAAGCCTCTATTAAAAATAAAGGCCACATATAATCTTTCTGCAAATGAATACAATTATATATATATATATATTACTTTCTACCATCTACTTTCGGTCAATGTAAATGTGTTCAAAATAAGAGCACCCGAGTTAACCTTTATTTTGCAATTCAAATTGGTAAATAGGGATCAAGAAATCTTCTGTCTCTAATGTAACTTCATGTCAGCACACATCTCTCCTACTGTATATCAGTGATCTCTTGGGCCAACTGTCATCCTGAGGCCCTAAAATGGTCATTCTCCTCAGACCCGACTCTTCCACACTAAATACACCACAGGCCTGACTGTGTGGACAGAGACAGAAATCCAGGGAGAGATGCCCCTCTGACCTCAACCCAACTATGACAATGCAGTATTTGACGGGAATTATGTCTACTGTAGCTTGGTTGGTAGTTAAAACAACGGCCTACTTAGCTAGCTACATCGTACAAAGTTAACTCTCCGTTTATTATACCGTTGGCTCGTTAACCTACTTGTAGACTTGTACTTTGCTAGATAGTTAGCTAGCTAGCTTAGTTGATATATATTTAAAAACACACCTGAAAATAGCTTATTAATTTTTTTTCTCACTTAATCCTTAGATACCCGGACCCAGTTTTCCTTGCATGAAAATTAAGCAGTGATTATGACTGCCCAAGGAGATCCCAAATAACACATTTCTGTACAAGACTCTTTCAGAGGAGCAGAATACACATTTCCAGATAAAACGTACGCTGTCAAGGTATTGATAGGGAAGACTTATTCTACGCAGTCAAGTTTTGCCACCAGTGGTGATGGTTTTTGTTGTCTGTTGAGCTCAGGCTGGCCTAGGGAGGTTCAGACTTTGCTATGCCAGTCTGTTTCCGCTCCCTTGTCTAGAATCTGTCAGCACAGGTTTTACCACTTGGTCTAGTCTGAGTGACATTCAGAACCTGTTTTACCTATCCCCAGTTATCCCACAAAGGACATGTTTCAGAAGCAGAGTGAGCCAGTTCTACCACTTGGTGCATGTGCATGCAGTGGCCTAAAGATATAATTCATAAAATGTTCTCACATTGAATGTATGCAATTATTACCAAAGTCTTTGTCTCATATTTTAGAAGAGAATGATATCCAACATGTACAGAATAACAACATCAAGTATTGTCTTACAACATTCAAGTAAAAGGCAAGACATACACACACTATCAATAATGTTCTGAGGTATTTTAAGTAATATTTCTTGTGTGTACTAATGTATCTTTGACACACGGGGGCGCCATTTAATCACATAACCACATCGTTCCATTGCCTCATGAAAATTCACTGTGATCAGACACATTCGTCATAATAAAAACAGTGTGGTGGGTGAACGCTCCCCTAACATGTTATTTTTGTGATTCACACGATGTAGGCTGTTGATTTTAGCAACTCAGGCAATAAAGCATTATGTGTCAATGCAGCACTGTCTTTTACATAGGAGATACTGTTTACAATGTCAATGTTTTCTTCAACCTAAACCTGACCATATTCTAAGACGTTTTAGCTCGATGGTGCAAGATATAATAATAGAGATGTAACTTTATGTGTGATATTTCACATAAGTTTACTGCAGGGGTATACAGTATGTAGGGGGTATACAGTATGTAGGGGTATACAGTATGTAGGGGGTATACAGTATGTAGGGGTATACAGTATGTAGGGGGTATACAGTATGTAGGGGGTATACAGTATGTAGGGGTATACAGTATGTAGGGAGTATACAGTATGTAGGAGTATACAGTATGTAGGGGGTATACAGTATGTAGGGGTATACAGTATGTAGGGGTATACAGTATGTAGGGGGTATACAGTATGTAGGGGTATACAGTATGTAGGGGCATACAGTATGTAGGGGTATACAGTATGTAGGGAGTATACAGTATGCAGGGGTATACAGTATGTAGGAGTATACAGTATGTAGGGGTATACAGTATGTAGGGGGTATACAGTATGTAGGGGCATACAGTATGTAGGGGCATACAGTATGCAGGGGTATACAGTATGTAGGGGTATACAGTATGTAGGGGTATACAGTATGCAGGGGGTATACAGTATGTAGGGGTATACAGTATGCAGGGGGTATACAGTATGTAGGGGTATACAGTATGTAGGGGTATACAGTATGCCTACTCTTCCCCACCCCAACTCTGCTAATGAGAGACAGAGTGTGAGAAAGAAAAAAAGTAGAGAGAGATAGAAGGAGAAAGAAAGGGGTGGAGATGTGACAGTTGTACTCGGGGTGGAGCGAGGCACTGAGGGATTTGGTTGAGATAAATCAATGTTCTACATTTAATCGGAGATTCTCAGCATGGTAGAAGAACCCCACCCTTGAGGAACTGTACGAGGGCGTGGAAATGTAGAAATGCCCATGAAGAACCGGCAATGCACACACACACACACACACACACACACACACACACACACACACACACACACACACACACACACACACACACACACACACACACACACACACACACACACACACACACCTTTCACACACTCTCTTGTAGAATCCCTGCTTTGTGATAACAGTTATCCCTGTTTTCGACAGAGACTAAGCCGGATAAGTGAGGAGAGCTAAAACCAAGAGCTCTTCCCTGCTCTCCTGTCGGCAGATTGTCAATCACCCAGCTACGGCTAACAGAACCCCAGCCTTCTCAGAGTGGCCTATCTTTCTTAAACATTCTCACCTATCCAAACCCACTTTCGAGACACACTAACCTTTTCTGCCACCTAGAGGCTGAAACAGGGAATTGGTGGATATTATCCAGCTGCAGCCGCGGAGACTGGCTGTCACAAACTAGCCTGTGACCATTCCATGAATTACAATGAGCCCATCATCCGATTTCTCCACTGCCTGTGACTAAACCTAGCCCCTGACTGAACCAGCCATCCATTGCGTGTCCATTAAAAACGGCTGCAGCTGGGTGCCTCTCGAATTGGTCTACACACCTTTCCTGAGCCTGCCTGCTAATATAGTCTTCTTTTTGGAAAGTCACTTTTTATCACAGGTCTGAGTGATATATTGGACATGGATTTGGATGTGTTTGGAATTGCTGTCGTAACGTTTGCTGAATGTCTGTGCTGTTTCAATACATTTAGCAAGGATGAGTTGACATGAAATGCTTGATGTTCTCTGTAGCTTGTTTTGTCATTCCTGGCCTCCCCATCTTTTCTTGGTTTGCTCAATAACAGGCAGCCGTCCTTGTTTTAGAAAGTTCTGGAACCGTTCCAGAAAAAAAACATGTTGTTAATTGGAGCCTGTGTTATGGAGCTAGCCAGGCCTGCTGCTGGCATGGTTCTACATACCAGACCTCCCTCCCTCCCTCCACACACACACACACACACACACACACACGCACACACACGCACACACACGCACACACACGCACACACACGCACACACACACACACACACACACACACACACACACACACACACACCATAATGAAGGTGTGGCATCTGCAATTGCCGCTCATTTTAAAGGCATTACCTGGGATGCCTGATCGGGGTCCTGTTGAAGGAGGGCATTGTTGATAACCAGCACCAGCTGTCCTCAGAACGCCCCACGGCTGGCTCGGCTGTGCCCAACTGAAAAGATTCCAAGCAGCCCAAGTCAGGAGCAATGAAGTATTCTATTCTCTCTCTCTCTCTCTCTCTCTCTCTCTCTCTCTCTCTCTCTCTCTCTCTCTCTCTCTCTCTCTCTCTCTCTCTCTCTCTCTCTCTCACACACACACACACACACACACACACTAGGGAGTGTTGAGGTAGGTGTTCAGTTGTACCGATAACACTGAGCCAACGTAGGCACACTCACTCATTCACTCACTCAGACAAGACACAGAGAGGAACTTTCTTCTCTTTTTCCACTTCCTTTGATCCTCACACTCGTCTACCAGGGGGAACAGTTTCATTCTTTATGTTCTTTAACTTTGGCTAAAACAAAGGACATTATTCTTTAGTTGATAGCTTAACATGGAGTTTAGGATGGCTGCCCTGGCATGTATTGTTGTGATGTTATCATTCCTGTTGTTGATAACTCCGCGGCAGAGTTCATTTTAACCTCGTCCAACAGACAGACAGACTGTTGGCTCGAGACTGCACGCCGTGTGTGTCTCTTAGGGAGAACTGGTTTCAGACAATGCAAAAAAAATAAGTCATGAAAAAAGCACAATGAAATCCAAAACATCTTGCACAATAAATTGTGCAATGTGCTCTGGAGCAGAAGTATTGACAAGGACAGCCAGGGGCTGTGTGTTGATCAAGCAGGCAAATTCACACACACACACACACACACACACACACACACACGCACACACACACACACACACACACGCACACACACACACACACACACACACACACACACATACACCAGGTGCCCCCCCCCCCCCCCCCATCTCTTGTCTCTCTCTGGGACCTGTCTCTGTGCCCCCCTCTCTCTCCCACAGATGAAGCCTATTACTAGATAGATCCTGTGGTTCAGATTCTGTGATTTATGAGAAGCAGACACTCAGGAGAACTAGAGGCCAGGCTCTGGACTTCATCCTATCTGCTACTCACTTCCCTGTCAACTGTTCCGACTATAGATCACCGTGGGGAGAGATGGAGGAGGAGATGACAGAGAGGGAGAGAGAAAGAACCGAGAGTGAGTTTCTTTATGACGACGGAGGGAATGAGGAGCTTCTGAAAGGGAGAGAGAAAGGAGCCGAGTGCTGGTTTAAAGGATAGAATTGAAAGAGCGCGAAGACCTTTAAATTAGAGATACCGTGTCACAGGTCCCTAAAGCCTGATTGATGCTTCATCGACAACAACGCAACCAGGGGTCTGCGTAGGTTCACGAAGGTTGCGCAACTGTTGTAGAGGAGGTTGCACAGGTTGGAAGCCAAATATGAGTGTTCTATCCAGAGAACATGATACCACTGTGCACAGGAAACGCAGGAGTATGAACAGTGTTGCGCAGCGCAAACCGCATTCTAGTCGCGTCAAGTGACGTAGAAGCATGTAGAGTCCTTAACACATACGCAGACAACCACACACACACACACACACACACACACACACACACACACACACACACACACACACACACACACACACACACACACTCACTATTCTCATGAACAATTCTTACTTATTGTACCTTTATCCTTCTTTGTCCAGCTGACTATAGTCCAGTCCAGCTGACTATGGTCCAGTCTGTCTGCAGTCACAAGCGGTTTGGTCAGCACATTATAGCGGTTGTGGTCTGGACAGTTGACCGTGTCACTGCTACGGTCCAGTTAACTCCTCTGTTTAACTAAACATGCCAATTTTCATGTTTCTGCACTGCTGTGCTTGCGCCACAAAAAACACAATACATATCTGAAATTCAACAAGGGAGCAATTTAAATTTTTCTTAGAAATGAAGCCCATTTTTTTTATTATTTTTGTTCTTTGGATACATTTTCCCTCCAATTATAGTTAAAGAGCATCATTTCCGTGACCACCATCGTTACAAAACCATAGAAAACAACGAAATTTAATTTGAGCTAGAACAACTTATTGCATGCACAATAATAGCCATCATAATTCAAAAGGAAAAGAACAAAACTAGATCGCCAACTCTTCTGCTCCAAGTAAAGTACCATTGGTTACAGTGCAATCACTCTTGGATATGTTACCAAACAACACTTATTATCAAGTTACACTTTTTTAAGTTCTAATGCTGGAAGCAAATAGCCCTCCCAAATCCTCCCACCTACCGCACCAATGCCAAGGAGATGGCTGAGAGGGGTGACACGTGACTCTTACAATGTACTAGCATTTCTTCACCTGATAGCTCAACTCACCTGTTAGGACCAACTTGACATGTTTTGAATCGGTTCCTCTCATCTCTGCGGAGGTGAGAGAGGAATCACTTGAAATGGCGCCTCAAACATGAACCGCTAATATGAAGGTGTAACCGGCAGGGTTTTTAACTGGAGATCTATTGCACGGACGCCACAGACGTAAACCGTTATGCCAAGAGGACGTCCTCATTGTGCGAGGGATACATCTGGGCTTAGAAGTCTCGGCAGGGCTACCTCATCATGAGAGCGTGATTCCAAATCACTAAATTTCTAGCGTGTGTTCTTTTGAACCACAAATATGATGGCTTCATACTAGTCATGCTGTTTCCATTGGCAGGTATTGCGGTTCAAACAGGACTCTGCCAGTGGAGGCTGGTGGAGGTAGAAATCGGAGGATGGGCTCATTGTAATGCATGGAATGAGGAATGGTATCCAACATGCTAGTTAATGTGTGTTTGATACCGTTCCATAAATGGGAGAAAAACTTAAAGAAACTGACCTTAGATCAGTGTCTCAGGACTTCATTCCCTTCATCTAAAAACAGGCTTGTTGTTCAAAATAACGGAGTCTGTTAAAATGAATTTTGGTAAGGGACTCAACTGAGCAAAGAACCAATCAGAGCGGTGGTGGGTGTGGCTCTGTCCCATAGAGGTTATGGTTGGGTTCAGAGTTAGGGGTGGGACTTATGTCCTGATATGGAATCCATTCTAGTACTCACAAGAGTGAATATGACATCCCAGATTTATCCCTGCTGAATTTAGTGAGGAGTCGCTGAGTGAATACTTACGCCAAGGCCATATAGTTGAGATAAATCTTGGCCTTTGCGTTCACAGCATCTCTAAACATCTTGTAAATAATTCTGGGGACAGCTGGCATGTACTTTACGGCTTCATATAACTTTATTCACACACATCCTCCAAACCTCCAGGACCCTGCCACTCTGGTTCCCACGATCCCTGTCAGGGAGTGACTTTGTGGGCTGTGAGAACTACTCGAGGCCCAGGCTGATGTAGGCCCCATGCTGGGCGTGAGTCCCCTGGCACATCCACATAGACACAAACACAAACACCGTCATACAAACACGTACACTATTGTATATACATTTACAGACAATCACACAGTATACGTAGCCACCCCATATAAGCACAACAAGTTTTTCTCATGTCCCCCCCACCCCACCCCCTCTGCCGTCTCTTTCTGCCCCCTCCCCCTTCCGTCCAGACACACACACACACACACACACACACACACACACACACACACACACACACACACACACACACACACACACACACACACATACATACACACACACACACACACACACACACACACACACACACACACACATACATACACACATACACAGGCTCACAAGCCTGTGAAAACAAATACAGCTGTTCACACTGCTCTGCTCTGCTCTGCTCTGCTCTGCTCTGCTCTGCTCTGCTGTGGGTGCCAATGGAACACTGATGTTGTCGCTAATGTGTTAGCCATAGGAATTAGCCCTGTGCTAGTATGGCATCAAAGCATATAGTCAGTAATATCATATGCCGCAGTGTGTGTCTGTGTGTACGTTTGTGAGTGTGTGTGTGTGTGTGTGTGTGTGTGTGTGTGTGTGTTTTGTTTAATATGGAAACTAGTGGTGTTATCTCCTCAAAGGCCAGTGTACTAGCCGACATCAGATTTTAGAAAACGCTTTTGTTTGGACCAAAACGCGCGCACGCGCGTGTGTGTGTGTGTGTGTGTGTGTGTGTGTGTCTGGACGGAAGGGGGAGGGGGCAGAAAGAGACTCTTCATTCAATGTTCTTTATCATGTGATCTCTGTCCTTGATGGCTACTGATTTATCGTGGCCATTTGGCACTGTTTTAAAGCTAAAATCGACATACTTAAAACCAATGTCTTATTTGAGGTATGCCAACCAGAATATCTATTTTTAAAAAGATGTACAAAGTCGTGTTGAGCAGCTGATGTGGTGCTGAACCCTTTTCCAGCTGTTTCTATATACAATCAGGTTAGGGCACATGTGAAACAACGACAACAACAACAACAACAACAACAACAATGACAGCAACAACTGGAGTGTCTGTAAAACCAAAACTGGGTTCCCATGGATCTGTGTGTGTGTGTTTGTGTGTGTGTGTGTGTGTGTGTGTGTGTTGGGGGGGGGGGGGGGGGGTAGGGGGGCGAGAGGAAGACGACCTGCCTACCCCCCTATTCGAGAGCTGTTCCTCCCACGCTGTCACACACAACATTATCCCACCTCTACCCTACACTTCACCCTATCTGACCGCATCGTGCCGCGCGCGCGCGTGTGTGTGTGTGTGTGTGTCTGTGTGTGTGTCTGTCTGTCTGTCTGTCTGTGTAAATGTATCCAATGTTTACAAACCACTCAGTGTGTGTGGGAATATACCAGAGGGTGAGCTTGTGTGTGTGTGTGTGTGTGTGTGTGTGTGTGTGTGTGCGTGCGTGTGTGTGTGTGTGTGTGTATGTATGTAAGTTACATATTTACACCACACGGATATGGAAGTGACATATCCGTGTGTTGTAAATATGTAACTTACGTTCCATATTAGTGCTTGGTGTACACAGCATGTGGCATTACAAATATGAATATGTCAGTTCTATATCAGTGTGTGTGTGTGTATGTGTGTGTGTGTGTGTGTGTGTGTGCGTGGGTTTGTGTGTGTGTGTGTGTGTGTGTGTGTGTGTGAATGTGTTAGTTCCTGCAGTGATGTTACACCAGGTGGTAACTGCATTACCAGGGATAGTTCTATTAATACTACTGAGAGGAGCTGAGGGTTCTCACACTACTGCTGAAGACAGAGAGAAGAGGGTGGAGAGAGAGAGAGAGAGAGATAGAGGACAGTGAGGGAAGAGAAATGGATAGAAGAGAGAGAGAAAATAGAGATGGGAAAATTGAGGATGGAAGGAGAGAGAGAGAGATGGATAGAAGAGGGAAAGGAGAGAGAAAGACAGATAGAGGTAGGAGGGAGGAAGAGAGTATAGGATAGGATGGATAGAGAATGGGGAAAGGAAGATGAGGGGAGAGAGGACCGGAAGGAAGAAAGAGAGAAAAGAGAGAGAAGAGAGACAAGGTCATATAAAGGTAGAGGACTAGAGAAAGAGAGAGACGGAGAGAGACTAAATAGCTTGCTGATCTTCTCTCCCCTCCATTCTGGTTGTGTTTCTGGCCCAGGACCAAACACTGTGTTCTACTTGCTCCCCTGAGGAGCATAACTCTCGGCCTGAATTCCAATGTGCAATTTCATGTTTTCCCCTCCACCAAAGCAATTTAGCACTGAAACATGTTGTCCAGGGGCACTGAACGAGGCATCATTAAAGACATTTTGGCAATGTCTACAGTCTTGAAACACACACACACACACACACACACACACACACACACACACACACACACACACACACACACACACTCCTACTACTTATATCCCCAACTTTTCAGTGCTGTTTACATTCCTGTAAAACTACAAGTTAAGGAGAGAAACGTAGGGAGGAAAAGATGTAGGGAGGAAAAGAACAAGGGGAGAGAGGGAGGGAGGAAGGAAGGAGAAATGCAAGGGATTACATAGTGAGCTGTCATTTCCTCTATGCATGGAGGTCTGTGAAGGGTCAAGTCTGCTCTGCCCTCGGCAGTGTTATTCACATAAACACTCTTACTGCAACACTCTCACTTCAAAACATGCTGTCCTCTTGATGTTCAAACCGAGGGTCATAGACTACCATTTTAAACCAGGATATACAGCAATAGAGCTCAACCGTATCCATATCCAACACAAAGTGATAACACTAGCAATGGTCTTTGTCAGGTGATACTGTAAGATCACTAACCCCCTAACCCTAACCCCATGAGCAGGAATGCACACCTCTTGACTTGTTGTATTGATAGCAGGGGTTAAACTCTAAGGCAGTGTGTCTGTGTGTGTGTGTGTGTGTGTGTGTGTGTGTGTGTGTGTGTGTGTGTGTGTGTGTGTGTGTGTGTGTGTGTGTGGACAAAGTGGATAAGACTTTCATTAATTATGGATGAAGCTGATCCGGCTTCTGATCCTGATCCTGAAAAGTAACACTGTGAGTAACACTGTACTGTCAACCTGTCATTGCCATTGTATATAGTCATTCCATTGTGTACATTGCTTCACCGCTGTTTATACTGCTGCTTATATTCTATTTATTTTTATTTTTTATTATTTTTATTTTATTTTTAAACTTATTGTTGCACTACTCTGTGGCACTGTCACTTTTGCATTTCACTGTATACTTGTATGCACGTGACAAATAAAGAATCTTGAATCTTGAATCTTGAATCTAACACACCGTTTTGGAAACGGTTTGACCATCGAAATCGAAATGGGATTTGAAGTCAAATGTTAGCCCCTGGCTCTACAAATCAAAGACGCTCGTTAGGCTGTTGGGATTACACATACAGTCAAGGCTAGCTGTTTGTTCTCCCACTCCCCTGTCAAACGCTGTTCTTCTTTCTCTCTCTCTTTCACACACACACAGCAGCAAGGTATACGTGGAGCTACCCTGCCACACTGCTCCCTGTGAACACACACACACACACACACACACACACACACACACACACACACACACACACACACACAAAGACAAAGAGGCTTTTCTATTCACGCGTCTGATCCCACAAGACAACCCAATGCTCCCACGGGTGCACAAGCCTTTGGTTGGAGTCAGAGTTTGCTTAGGTCATAGGACAGGTCCGCTCAAAGGGGTAAATGTCACACACACAGAAATAAATGCGGGCAATGCGGGAAAAGGACTGTAAACCTACGACCTGTGCGTGTGTGTGTGTGTGTGTGTGTGTGTGTGTGTGTGTGTGTGTGTGTGAGTGTGTGTGTGTGTGTGTGTGACTGTGTTACAGTAGGTCAGTGGTTCCCAAACTTTTAACAGTCATGTACCCCCTGAGACACTACATCCTACTGAGCAGCCCCAGCACCTGAGAGCATAAACACTGTTGTGATTGGTCAAGAGGTGTCTGCTCTCATGCACTCATAGGCACAGGAAGATATTCGCGCAGAAAGATATTCTATTATAAATAGAATATTTATTTATATTCTTAAATTTAGCTACAGCAGTTAAAGTCCATACATTTATTTTCGTTTTCTTATTTAACATAATTAATGGATTGTGTAGGCGGGATTATGTTCAGGCAACATTCGAGAAATGAGTTCCAGCTAAATTTAACGAGCCTGCGCGATTCACACTGTCGGTTATTTTGTAGCCTAATTGGTATTCTATGAAAATTATCCCTTACATATTAGACATTGTGATAATATTATTCTGTTGGATAGGGTGCATGCATTTATTTTTGGTACTGAGACTGCAGTCGGCTATTCAACAGGACCGTTTGGGAAGGTAAATCACAGATTTATTTCGCGTACCCCCTAGATCGATCCACGTACCCCCGGGGGTACGCGTACCCCACTTTGACAATAGTGGCAGTAGGTGAATCTCAGTCCGGATCAATAGTGATGGAGATGGAGATGGTGGAAACGTATCTTCAAGGCTCAAAACCAGGTCTTTAAAAACCATCAACTGAGGTCATCTAGATACTGTACAGACTGATATCATACAAGGAGAAGGATGTTGGAAAATGTGTGTGTGTCGGAATGTGTATGTGACAGAGTATACAGTATGTACGCATGCAAGCTATACAAATAAAATAGCAAGTGTCTGTACATGGTTCAGTTCAACGGTACATTGTCCTAGGAACATGGTGAAAGCTACTGTAGATTGGCATCTCATTTAAGGGTGTGTGTGGGGGTGTGTGAGAGTGTGTGTGGGGGGCGTGTGATTGCATAAGCCCATCCGTTGTTACCTCAAGCTCTGCCAAAGGGCCAGTTGAAAAGTTCACGTTTCTAGAGAAACAGAGAAAAAACAGAGTGGTGAGTGTTGTTGGCATTCGTGCTCAGACACACGCACACACGCACGCACGCACACACACACACACACACACACACACACACACACACACACACACACGCACGCACGCACGCACACACACACCACACACACAGTAGACATTTATGTGTGCTAACCTTTATTTAGTGTTAATAAAACTCTGCCCAGTGTTTGGGAAGGGTTGTCAGCCACAACTCATAAATACACACTATATCAACGGAGGCCGTGGCTTTCAGTGACTCAGACGATAACAAAAGACATCCCTCTAAATTCCCCCTAATGCTTGTTGTAGTGGAGCTCGGAGAATGTGTTTATATTGAAATGGATATATTAAGAGTGGTTGGTATGACTTATTTCTGTAAGGGATAAAAAGGAGAGAGGGGGGAGGGGGAGAGAGAGAGAATGTGAGATAATGTCTTATCGTGCCAATAAAGCTCATTGAATTAAATTGAGAGAGAGAGAGAGAGAGAGAGAGAGGGAAGGAGGGCGAGAGGGAGGGAGAGAGGGGGGAGAAGGGGGAGGAGAGAGAGAGGACTTGATTGAGGGAAGATAGTGTGGCAGGCCTATATTGTACTGTAGGATTTCTGATATTTTTCTAAAATCTTAACAAGTTATTGAACATGTAATTACGCCCCTCATAGGCTTGTTGGACGTGAGGCGATCGCAACTGGATCTCATCTGGACTTCACTGGTCAAGCGTGTAATGGCCTGTCTAAAACTACCCATTACATGTAATGTCTTACAGATGTCTCTCTCTATCTCTCGTTTTCGCAATGTCTATGTGTGTATGTGTGAGTGTCCACATGTGTGTCTGCGTGTGTGTCTATGAGTGTGTGTCTATGAGTGTGTGTGTGTGTGTGTGTGTGTGTGTGTGTGTGTGTGTGTGTGTGTGTGTATGTATGTACTTGCATGTTTAGCGCCTATAAGCTGCATATTAATGAAGAACTTATGCCTGGATGACGTACAGTAGGCTCTCTAAAACAGATTACATCTCAGTACGTTCTCAGACATCAATCATACACACCATTTTAATTTAGTGTCCCTGCCGACAGTCCATTGACAGCTTCCCCGACAGGCGGAAGTATTCCGTGACCGACCACCTTCTTTCCCAAGACGACGTATATAAATAAAACATCTTAAAATGGACATGTAAACTTAGAGAGGGCAATGTAAACGAAGCGCAATGTGATGGGCATAGCTGACAGGTTGCCTGTCAGAACAATTATGACAATTCTAAATATGGCCTGAACTTCTAAGTTTGTTTGCACGGCTTAGCTTTGATTATTGCATGTCATCAAGTCATTGTAAGGAGCATATAGTAAGTCTCCTTATATCATTTGCTTATACCTATAGCATATTATAGACTATTATAATGTATTAAACATATTCTAGATACAGTAGCCTATTTTGAATAACTATTCTAAGCATATTCTAGATACGGTAGCCTATGTTGAATGACTATTCTAATCATATTTTAGATACAGTAGTCTATGTTGAAGAACTATTATGAGCATATTCTAGATACAGTAGCCTATGTTGAATAACTACTGTTTTACGCAGTAAAACGCTGCCCTTGATCGAGAACCAATAAATAAACTTTAAAATGGTCAGATGCAGTTTTCCCACCCCGCTGTTTCCGATATGCCCCGTTCATATTTGTACAGGTGTAGCCTACCCTCTCTCCAGATTTAGGACCGTGGGCGCGCATTTGGTTATGTCCGTGAGCGCTCACTCGCACCTCCCACTTCCATTTTTTTTAAAGTGCTCGCAGTCCTTCAATGAACACTATTGTTAAGAAGTTGGTACGGACTTCGCACCAGTCGCATAAATCCCGGGTACTACTGCCCCGCAACTTTAACAGAGGGACTGAACACATTGCAACGGTTTTGATATTTTGCTCCAATTTGTGGGCGAATCGGCAGTGATAAAAGGATTCTGAGTAATTTACTTCTGCCTCCGCGACAATCAGAGAATAAACGGTGCCTTAGCACATTTTTGCGGATTTTGGTTCACTTTATCAGGTAGGTGTTTTTTTATTATGCATTTTATTTAACTTTTGCAACAACTTCGGGACTGAACATGTACGTAGCCTATATATGTAGCCTCCAGTCATAATCGGAGATCGCGATTATGTGATGCAGGTTGTTCTGCCTATGAACGTGTGCTCCAAAGTGCACTTCAGACAGAGCTCAGGCGATGGCAGGTTAGGAGAGAGCGATCTCTTTCGTTTAGGCTACATTCAGTTGAATTGTAGCCTACCATTGGGGAGAAACATGTGTTTTGTATTCAAATTAATATTGATTCAATGGCTCTCTTTTATACATTCATCTATCTTTACGGGATTGAATGATTATTGAATGATTATTTTGGTTCATAAAAGCGATTGTTTTAACTGAATAGCCCGCAGTGCTTCAACTGGGAGCTTTGGCTATTGACTTTATCCATCTTCTAAGGCATCTTTTTCATCTTTACTTGTCAGATTATTTACGCTTGACTAGTCACAACATTCCTCACCCGCGTTACATACAATCACAATTCCAGATTATAATCTGGCACACAGACACCCACAGAGAGAGATACGGTTGAGGTTTAGCAGGCGCGTTACGGGGAAACGCGATTAGGACTGGGTGGTGTTGTATCGTTGTTGTTGGTTTATCCGGTGTTGGTGTCAAGAGTATTGGATTAGACCCAGGTTATCCACGGCTTGTCCTTTCTGTTAGTTTGTTTAAGGTTTAAACCTGATCGGAATACAAGGTCTTGTCTTTAAGACCTTAAAGAGTGATAATAAAAGAATGCAATAGAATATGATTCATTTGAAATTAATATCATGGATTTCTATAGATGAGACATGAGGTAGGCTATTGCACCATGAATGCATGTTACCGGTATGTTATAATAACGTTATACCCTATCTGATATTATGGATATTATGAGAAGGTGTAATAAAGCGTGTCAAAAGAGGGTTATCTTATATTGAGGAGACGAGAAGAAACTCAAGTCTGTTTGAACATCAAGTGTGAGGATGGGAAAAGCAAAGACAGAGATGGAGAGAAGCAGAGAGTGCATGTAGAAAAGCAAACATTCCTGACTTGGTGTCTCAGCAATTTAATTAAGGGGTAGTGAGATGCTGCAGCAGGGCACGTCGAGGTGAAGTCTTAACCCAACCGCCCCCCCCGGTTTGAGCTTGGACTAATCCCAGAGGTCAGCTAATAAGTGTTCGGGTCATGCCACCATGACAACTAAATAGGGGGGGATCCCAAAGGAGAGCTCCCCAATCAAGGAGTTAATAACCCCGTGAAGGGAGTTAAGAGGTACAAGGTGAAGAGGATTGTGTGTGTGTGTGTGTGTGTGTCTGTGTGTGTGTGTGTGTGTGTGTGTGTGTGTGTGTGTGTGCGTGTGCATGTGTTTGTGTGTGCACATGTGTGCCTGTGTCTGTGTGTGTGTGTGTGTGTGTGTGTGTGTGTCTGAAGGGCAGAGTTAAGCTATAAAAAGGAGGTCTGAGAGGAACAGCTATTAGACAAGGAGAGGTGAGTGATTGCATTGTTATCAACAACAACAACAACCACAACAGAAAGCCCTCCTCCTTAGCAGGGGCTTAACTCTGGCCTGCATTGCTCTGGTGGGACCCTTTACCTCCAGGTCATTGGCTGGTCACTCCTCCTCCTGGTTAGCGCTCCATTAAGGAATTAAAACCAGAGCTCTCTCTTCCTTCCTTCCTTCTCTCTCTCTCTCTCTCTCTCTCTCTCTCTCTCTCTCTCTCTCTCTCTCTCCCTCTCTCTCTCTCTCTCTCTCTCTCTCTCTCTCTCTCTCCCTCTCCCACTCTTTATCAATCTCTATCTGGTCTCCCTTCCTGCTCCAAACTTTCTTTCCAATCTGTCCCCCCACCCTCTCCCCGCCCCCCCCCCCCCCCTCTTTTTCTCTTTTTTTTCTCTTTCTCTTTCCTTCAAACCCCCCCCCCCCCCTCTCGTTCAGGAAGTCCAGACGTCAGTCCTGCTGCAGCTGCAGACATGGAATGGGAGGAGGAGGAGGAGGAGGAGGAGGAGGAGGAGGGTGGCGGAGGGGGGGGGGGGTCATTTGGGAGTATTTTGGGAAGTTGTCCCATGTGTGATTGAGCAGACGTCCAGCCAGCGTTAGCTTCTGCTACTTCTATACAATCACCTTGATGAAGGCATCAATACCAGGTTTGGTACAGTCCACAAAAGAAACACATTTCATCATTGAGATCCTGTTTTCCTCCAAGCGGCTGGATTGGTAGAGTCAGCATATAAAATGTGTATTTTTCCTATGTAGTTCACATAGCAGGGGAAGGAGCTTAATAGCCACACTGAAACGATTAATCTACAGCATACCTGGTTTATCTCTCTCTCAAGAGCATGGAAACATACCAGGGGAGGCTCGTGCAGGTAGAAATCTGAGGACGGGATAATTGTAATACAAAAAATAAAGCCCGTCCTCCGATTTCTACCTCCACCAGCCTCCCTTGAAACATAGTGTATGTCAGATTTAGTTGTCCCTGTGTCTTTAAAATCCCACATCAACACAGCCTGAAACAGCAATGACTTGACATGTTCACCAGAGGGGAACCTATGATTCTCAGAAACCAGACCCCCCTGGGGAGAGGTTTCAGGGGTCGGCCCCCTTGACTCCCACTGTGGTGTGCCACCCGAATGTCTCCCTCCCCCTTTCATCCTCAGAGTGTGTTGTGTAAACACACTGGTCCAGTGGGAAGGCACTGAGTGTGACACATATAGC
>NC_139676.1:9482262-9484762 GCF_951799395.1 Argentina silus
TCCAAGGTCAGTATGATAAAGAGGTGCCTAACTGATACAGCAGATGTGATCCTGCATCTGGTGTGTGTAGAGAGAGCAGAGAGAGAGAGAGTGTCTGTCTGTGTGTGTGTGTGTGTGTGTGTGTGTGTGTGTGTGAGAGAGAGAGAGAGAGAGAGAGAGAGAGAGAGATACAGTTCACAGTTCACACTGGGGGAGTGGACTGTCATTAACAAACTCCGAAAGCTGGCAGTAAAGTAGTGAAGCCTGTATGTTTATTTTAGGGAGCCATGAGGATGGAACGTTTATGGGCTGTAGCTTACACTTGGTCTCTACAGTAGGTGTCTGGTCTTGGAGAGAAAGATCAGGTATCCTCATAAGGTCTACTGTTAAAACTTGCAGCAGACACCTTCTTTCAAAGACTTTCAAGATTGCTTAGAGAATACAGGAAGAAGGTGTTTGGGGCCCTATAACGGTCTATAGAGGCTGTTAGGTAATCTTGACAACCAGGTCTCTGTATACAGGTTCGAGACATCTCCCCACTGCCCTGGAGGGGCCTATGGTTCAGGCAGGCAGGCACCCACAGCTGGGCCTCACAACCTGGGATGTGATGGAGGGAGAAGAGGGGGATTAGGAGAAAGGGGAGGAGGGGAGGTATGCACCTGGAATGCCTCACTCTCTACTGTGTGTGTGTGTGTGTGTGTGTGTGTGTGTGTGTGTGTGTGTGTGTGTGTGTGTGTGTGTGTGTTCCTATGGATAATAGTGAGAGCAGGTCGTAAATGTGTATTTTGATCTGTAAAACTGAATGTTTATACAAACTCGTTTGAGTGTCTGTGTGTGCCAGTGTTAGAGACTGATCTCCATTGTTGACAACAGAGAACAGCCCCAGGGTTTGTCATCCTCTTTGATTAAATTCACAAAGCCCTTCCTTGTGATTCCAAAAAAGTCTGGAAGAACAGGTAGTCCTAAATATCACCCCTTTAATATGGGTTCCAATGGGCGTGCATGCATGTGTACATGTGCGTGTGCGTGTGTGCGCGTGCGTTTGTGTGTGTGACTGTGTGTCTGTGTCTGCGTATGTGTGTGGGTGTGTGGGTGTTTGTGTGTGTGTGTGTGTTCCCTGGGGCAAGACTGAGGAAGGCAGCCACTAGACACAAAACATGTATCAACACATTTGACTTTTACTGCGGCATCACAACGATCATCACAACGATACGATACCCAACTTTATTACATTTAAACAAAACAACACTATATTTTACCATTGATTCTCTATTGCCTATAGGTAGACTGAGGGAATGATACAAGTCAATGAATTATTTAAGGCTTGGTATGGACACTGATGCTATTGTTAGTTTGCTAGCAAAGGTGATCAAATCAAAATCAAATCGAAGTTTATTGATATATTTCGTACATGAATGCGATGCGCTTCACAAAACGTTACAAAAACTGTTAAGATAAAGCACACAACAGTATGGCAAAGTATAAAAGTCTTCTTGACACAAAAATCCACAGTAAAAAAACAATGTTTGAACCGACAATAGAGGATGTATGTGGTATAAGTGAGACAAATAAAATTGGATTTGATTTGATCATGACGCTAATGTTAGCGTGTTAGCAAAGGTGTTGTGAAGGTGTTGCCGAGGGAACAGACCACTAGCGTGACAAGGAGACCATACCTAAAATACCAGCCTGGTGGATAGTCCTCATAGCTGCTCCATAGCTGGCAAGGCTATCTTTACCGCCACCGCCACACAAGACAACCTGGCGTCCTGACATCCTACCTGGCACACGCCTTCAGGTTCTTAGTCAGCTATGTCAAACTCTGTTGTGTCTGTAACCATGTTGTAATTTTAACCACCTTCCATTATTTACTTTTATTACACGTTTCTCTTGTAAGTGCTTTCTTAAGTACCTTTCCATCTCTCTCTTCCCTCTCTCCTTCCTTGTATTCTATCTCTACCTCTGCTCATCTACTATCTATACCTTGTAGGTTAAGTAGTTGTTCCACTGGCATTTATCTGTCTGTAATTTTCCACCTAGCCTCGCCACGACGACTCAACTCCAAAACAACCAAACAGAGCTGTATCCCTCCACACTTTAGACCAGTCTGTCTACAGTAGGTACCTGTACCTGTCAGCCTTTGACTCGTCATAAGCCTGGCAGTAACATGCGCAGGGCCGCAGGGCAAACCTGTCATCACAAACAAAAGGGAGAGAACAAGAGGGAAAGAACGGGTAAAGGGGAGAGGTAGAAAGAGCCCGAGAGGCAGATTGAACATGACATTTTTCCAGCCAGATGAATATAAAACAGTGGGGCGAATTTAATTGGAAAAGTGTGTGCAGCGACAGGGGTTAAGCCCTTTACCGTTGACACACGATCCTCAGGTGCGGCTTTGTTCTCGTCGCTTGTTCTAGTCGCTGTGTCTCAGCAACTGTAGACACATGGCCAGTGAAGTGTGTGTCGTGTGTGGCTAACCGCATGGCTACGGTGTCCTCTTACACTCTGTCTGGGTTGGGTAGCA
>NC_139676.1:9487262-9505708 GCF_951799395.1 Argentina silus
CCCCGTGAGCCAGACCTCATCCACCTTTCCATACCGTTCAAATCTAGATGGGGATTATGTGAAAATGTGTTTTTGACTTCACCAACATGAGCTAACTTAAAGAGAGGCTGTGCAGGAGGACATCTGTATATCGGGTCTGGCCTTTGTCACGTGGTCTCGATGTGTAGACGTATGTGTACGATGCGTTGTTTACACACTGGAGTTTGAATGAATGGAGTTGCTTCTTATTCTGCTACTGTGACTGTAGTTTCATTCAAACTGTAAACTCTCTCTCTCTCTCTCTCTCTCTCTCTCTCTCTCTCTCTCTCTCTCTCTGTCTTTTTCTCTGGGGCCTCGCTGTCACAGTGAGAGATGGCCCCAGTGTATTATGGGTAACATGATCCAGCTGTGTGTCTGTGTGTGCGTGTGTGTGTGCGCGTGCGCGTGCGCGTGTGTACGTGAGACACGGGGTCCTGTTTTATGTCAGGGGGGCAGTGGTGTTTCCATTGATTTGTTGCCTTTATCTTTGATTGATACAAATAGCCAGAGACACAGTACATTTACCAAAATGAAAGAACAGCATACTGTGTCTGTCAGTCTGTCATAGAGAGGTTGCAACACAGTCGTCTGCATTGTTACCTCATCAGCACCAGAAACGCCATGTCAATGAGTCTTGGTGGTTGTCATCACACCATAAACACTACACTGTACAACACTGGTGTGGTTACAATTGTTCAACTTCTGTGTAAGTTGTCAAGTTGTCTAATTATGTGACTGACTCATTTAGCGGCTGACCAACTTGTAGTTCTGAGGTCTTAAAAATACTGTAAGGACATTCAGAGAAAATTGGAAAATGGAGAAGGCAAATACAGTATGTAACTAAAAAAGGACAAAACCAGCGCAAGTCGTTCTACAGCGGTTGAGCTCTAAGCTTTTCATTCCCTCTCTTCATCCCATTCATCCCTTCATCCTGCTGACCTCTCTCATTCATTTGATCTCTCTCTCTCTCTCTCCAAGGGTCTCTTCAAGGCCACTTCATTTTCTACAACATGCATTTTTCCAAGAAGTGAGTGCGTCTCATTTCAGTTAGAGCTAGATGGAGGTGATTTCAGTTGGTTGAGATCCGGTTGTGCAACCCGTCATTTGTGAGACACTTAAAAAGTTTAATACGTTATCTAAAGGTGAGAGCAACAACTGTCATCACCTGAAATTACAGTAGACAAGGAACTCTGCCAAATTGCCTGTGGAACTCTTTACTTTCCTTTCCTCTATAAGGAGTAAACAGGAACTGACACAGTGCTCTACTAAAGTTATATATGCGTTTAACTAGCCACAGAGAGTTCCGAGCTAAGTGTGCCTTTCAGACCTTCTACAAAGCTTTTAAACAAAGGTGTGTTGCTGTGCCTTGTTTGAATTCCATATCTTGAAAGAATGTTGATTCCAAAAGAACGAAGCCAAGCAGGAGGCTGTAAACTCCCATTGTGTGTGTGTGTGTGTGTGTGTGTGTGTGTGTGTGTGTGTGTGTGTATGTGTCACAGGGTTTAGTGAGAACAATGAAGATGATGATACCTTAGATTAACTTGTGGGTATAAGGGATGGTCATTTCCTTTTAGGACAGTTACCACAGAGTAATGACAGGCTTGCTGATTGGATGTCAGCCGTGTTATACACCTCATCTGCATTTGCACCTGCGGCATTGTGGCAACCGGATATTTATGGCAACGGTAAAACAGACAAACCGGAACAACCATTTCAAACATATGCCTCTCAATCTTAATTGACAGTTTGACAATGTTTTTGTACATCTACACATCAAAGGTCGAGATGAACAGAAGCCGTTAGACAGAAGAAAAGTCATGTTTGGCGTTGACTGACTGTGGAACATGGAATAGTTGACGGAATACCACACAGGAGGCGAGGCTTGAATCTGTGGTCTAGAACAAGACGGAACAAAAACAACACAAGTCTGTACTGTATGTGCAAATCCTCCACTTGCCCTCATCACCCCTCTCTCAACCTGGCTCCCCTTCTTCTTCCTTCCCTCGTTCAGAGGCCTCTCTTCTCTCCCTCGCTTTGCTCCCTCCCTCTGCTCCCTCTCTCTCTCCCCCCACCCCCCCCACCCCCCCCCCCCACCCCCGCCTCCTCTGATGAAGATGGATTTGGGGGGTTATTGCAAATTCCAGCCGTGCCGACTGGATCAGGCCCAGCTCTCCCTGCGTTATGAGAAGAAGGCGGGAGGGAGGAGGGGGGAGGGAGGGGGGGAAGGTAGGGGGACGGAGGTTCAACTCCCCACTTTAATGAAAGGTCTCAGGTTTCTGTCCCACTTCCACCCCAGGAGCCAAGGGGAGGGTATAGGAGGGGAAGGGAGGTGGGAAGGGTTCACTAACACAGACCAGGGTAGGAGGGAGGGAGGGAAAGAGGGAGAGGGTCAGAGTAAGGAGGGAAGAAGGAGGGAAAGAGGGAGAGGGTCAGAGTAAGGAGGGAAGAAGGAGGGAAAGAGGGAGAGGGTCAGAGTAAGGAGGGAAGAAGGAGGGAAAGAGGGAGAGGGTCAGAGTAAGGAGGGAAGAAGGAGGGAAGGGTAGAGGGATAAAAAAAGGAGGGATGAGGGCAGGGGTGAGAGAGAAAGAGGGAGTGAAAGTGTGTGTGTGTGTGTGTGTGTGTGTGTGTGTGTGTGTGTGTGTGTGTGTACATGCGTGTATGTGTGTGTCACAGCTTCCGTATAAGCATGAACCTGTACAGAGTGCGTGCTTGCTGACAAACGGCTTACAGGATCACAAAAACGACCAAGACACAACCAAGGAAAAATGAATTACACTCAACGTCCAGAATAGAAACAACCTTTAAATTTATCAAACTCTTATCTTATGTTCACAGTAGCTGTGTTTGTCATGGAGCCTTGAGTCTCTCACAGCCTCACAGAGATGAGATACGGGGGACTTTCGTCTCGCCAATTAGGCTCAAAGTGTTGCTTGACCTGACTCAGTTACTCTCACACCAAACCCACCTTTAACCTTTTAGAGGCGTACAAACTGCTTATTCTGTGTTAATTCAATTCTTTGCTCTCTGTAGTCTGTACTGTTTATTCCAAACGTTGTTGAAAAAAAATGCTCTATGCTGTGAAATCAATCCTTTAATGCCATTAGGTAATCACACATGCGCACACACACACACACACACAAACACACTAATGCAGGCACACACACACACACACACACACACACACACACACACACACACACACACACACACACAATCTGCCCTCCTCAAACTTGCCCTCCAAGTGTCAGAGTTTTCCAGGAAAAAGCTGGAGGACGTCACTGAGATTTTATTAGAAGGCCATGACCAGAAAGTGGGCAATGCCTGGATGGAAAGATATAGAGGGGTATATCATTATGATCTATCAACAACTACCAAACAAATGTGATTTGTGAACAACTGCTAATGTAACAGCAGCCATTAGGGATGACTTCATTCTGCTCCATTTTACACAGTGACCTCACTCACCATATACAGTACTGTTAAACCCCATGGGGGCCCTAACCATCAGGTCTGTCCACGGAGATGCCTGAGGGAAAAGAGGGTTCATGAAATGGGTTCAGTGGTTACATTTACTGCCAGGGTTTTCTAGAGCAGCGCCGCTGCAGAATAATAAACTGTGTGATTCACCTCACTGGAGAAGTAGACAAACAACCTGACTGACCCTCCACCCCTTCATGAGCCCCTTTCTCTCTCTCTCTCTCTCTCTCTCTCTCTCTCTCTGTTCTCTCTCTGTTCTTTCTCTCTGTTCTCTCTCTCTGTTCTCTCACTTTATCTCTCTCTCTCTCTGTTCTCTCTCTGTTCTCTCTCTGTTCTCCCTCTCTGTTCTCTCTCTCTTTATCTCTCTCTCTCTCTGTTCTCTCTCTCTGTTCTCTCTCTGTTCTCTCTCTCTCTCTGTTCTCTCCCTCCCTCTCTCTTTCTTCCCTGATATTCTCACTAGTAGGCCCTGTATACGTGTTATACATGGTGTCCATGTGTTACCCTATGTGTGTGTGTGTGTGTGTGTGTGTGTGTGTGTGGGCGAGTGAGGAAGTGATTGAGTAACTCCGTGTTTGTATGTAGAAGCTGTGTGTGGAGGGGTGTGTACGTGTATGTGCCCATGAGTGTGTGAGCGAGTGTGTGTGTGTGTGTGTGTGCTCATGTGTGCGTAAGCTATAGCTTATGTTTGTATGCAGTAGCCGTGTGGCTGTGGGTGTCCAGCCGTTTCAAGCCAGCCTGGGTTTCACGGCACGGACGCTGCCATAAACATAGGAGAGAGGCTAAGCGTGTTTCTCTCTCACCCGGGGCAGGGTGTCCGTGGGTGGGCTACAGCGGACCCCTGCTCAGGCCCTAGGCCTTGATCATGGGGATATACAGCATGTTTATCAAGTAGATGGATCCACCATGAAGGAGCCTTGTTTGAGTGGGCAGTGTTTCATGATGATGTTGGAGTCTGCAGTCATGGTTAATATGCTCTGTGTGAGGGGTGATGCTGGGGGGGGTGACGGTGTGTGTTACTGTGTTTGACTCCAGTTGTTCTGCATGGTGATATCAGTTACAAGACTGAATGATGAAAGTCAACAATGGGGGATTTTTTTTAACCGTGGTGTGTATGTGTGTGTGTACTGAGATTGAGATTTGAGGGTAAGGCAAATCCTGCTTTGACCATATTTAACAGAATGAGAAGAGTGAGAGTGAGAAATTAGGCCCCAAAATTAGACTGTACCTTGACCGTAAGATCCTGTTGATCCTTCACTGGCACTGTTGATAATTGTCATACTTTTGCAACCAAAAATAACTAAGTCAAAGATCAGAGATATTGATAGTTGATGGTCTATTAGAAACATTAGATCTTGTGCAATTTTCAGACAGTAAATGCCCTTAAAAATGCAGAATTGTATCTTGCTTCATTCTGAACATATCAACACTGACATTTTCACCTTTTGTCTGTGTCTTTCAGAGATCAAACCTACCGAGGACCCCGCCATGGCACCCTTCCTCCCCCTCTTCCTCCTATTTCTCCTCCCATTCATGGTTCTGTCTGATGACTGTCCTGACGACTGCTCCTGCCAGACCCAAGGTTCCATCTTCTGTATCCAGCGTCGCTCCACCACCGTGCCTCGAGGCCTCCCGTCCTCCACCAAACAACTGTACGTGTTCCACAACGGCATCAACGCTCTGGCCCAGGACGACTTCACTGGCCTGGGGCAGTTGGGCTTGCTGGACCTGAGCCAGAATGAACTCACGGAGGTCCCTGACGGGGTGTTTGAGCCTCTGGCCTCCTTACGCAACCTGGATCTGTCCGCCAACTACATTACCCACGTCTCCCGGGACAGCTTCTCAGGCCTGGTCCAGCTGGAGAGGCTGTATCTCCACGGCAACCTCATCGAGAGCATCCAATCGGACGCCTTCAAGGGGCTGGAGGAGTTGCTGGAGCTGAAGCTCCAGGGGAACCAGTTGACGGCTCTGCCTGCCTTACGTCTACCCAAGCTTCTGCTCCTCGACCTCAGCTACAACAGCATCCCGGCACTGGGTCCAGCGGACTTCCAGACCCCCCACCTGGAGTCCCTCAAAGTAGCCTCTCTGGGGCTCACCAACCTGGACGAGGAGCTCATGGCCTCCCTGGGGAACCTCCATGAACTGGATGCGTCCCAGAACCAGCTAGTGGGGATGCCCCGGGCACTGAGGGGTGCCCGGGGTCTGACCAAGCTGAGCCTGGCTACCAACCCCATCGGGGAGCTGAGGCTGGAAGACTTCCAGAGGCTGGTGGGGCTCCAGGAGCTGGACCTCAGCAGTCTCAACCTCCAGGGCTTTCCCCAGGGCTTCTTCCAGCTCTTCCCCAGACTGGCGACACTGACGGTGGCCCAGAACCCTTTCAACTGCCTCTGCCCGCTGGCCTGGTTCCCCGCCTGGCTCTATGACAGCCGTGTGGAGCTGGGTCGCACTGAGGACACCAGATGTCACTTCCCCCCTGCCAATTCTGGGAAGGTTCTAGCTGAGCTGGAGCATGGAGACTTCGGTTGCCCTCCCACCACGACGATCCTCACCAGCGCCCCGCGTGAAGGAAGCACCCCTATGCCCCCCATGCCCACTACATCACCGGGTTCCACACACACCAATGCTATCCCTCCTCCCCCATCCCAGCCAAGTGACGAGCCCTCCTCTACCGAGACAGACAGCCGCCCCCCTCCTCCGGCCCCTGCCTCACCCAGCTCCATCAGTAGGGACCAGGAGGAGCACATCTGCCCCCCAAGCATCTGCCTCAATGGGGGGACCTGCCGCTTCGACCCCCTGGGCCAGTTGGGGTGCCTGTGTCCCCGCGGGACCATGGGCCTCTACTGCGAGAACCTTGAGGAGGTCCAGCCGCCCCCGCCCGCTGCCACTGAGGCCTCCATGGCTGCCCCCGTGATGACCTCAGAGCCTGACGACATCAGCTCGCGTCAGGTGACATCCACCTCCATCCTGCTCGACCTTCACCGCTTCATCAAGACGCGACCGCACATCCGCGGGATCAAGCTGACCTACCGCAACCTCTCCGGGCCCGACCGGAGACCCATGTACCTCAGCGTCCCCGCCTCCTATCCAGAGTACACCCTCCGGGGCCTGAGGCCCAACTGCACCTACTCGGTGTGTGCAAGTCCCCTGGGAGAAAGAGCCGGTGCTGGGGGAGCCAGTAGGGTCGGCGAGGCTGGAGGCTCCTGCATGGAGGCCCGTACGGCCTGGGTCCAGGCCACCTCCTCCGAGCCCAGGGTGGAGGGCCAAAGCCAGCTGACCTACACTCTCATCCCCACCCTGGCTGCCCTGGCTCTGGTCGTGGGGGTGGCGGTGGTGGCTGGGGCGGTTCTCCTGCTCCGGAGGAAACGGGCCAAGGCTCACATGGAGCTGGACCCAGCTGAAGGCGGTCCGATGGAGCTGGAGGGCGTCAAGGCCTGTCTGGAGAATGGGGGAACCCTGCCCCATAAGCAGCCAGAGATCACCCCCTGTCACACACCCTCACCACCCTCGCCCCAAAATGGCGGCTTGGAGTATGAGGTCCCTCTGATGCAAGGACAAGGACAATGTCCGTCAAATAATAACGTGGCTGGTTTGAAACCCTCTTATTTCTGATGACTCAAATGCACTGACATTACCAGTTATGGAACGGAGCAACCCCATAGAGGGTAAGAATGCCCCTCTTGTACCTGGAAGTGGGTGCAGAGACACCTCACAACCGTTATTGTGGGACAGTGAAAGGGATGTGTTTTACATCACCCCGATGAGGTGACTGAACTCAACAAGTATTTATACCAAGTGCAATCGCCAACAGGGGTCTTAAAACGGAAGTGCCTTTTTTGCATTGACATGTTTCTGGCTTTTTTATATGCTGTGTTGATGTAAAAGAAATGCATTGAATGAAGTGCAATCGTTTTGCTGGATTGGGAGAATTGGGGGGGTGTTCGGGGAGACCCAGAGGAGGGCTTGGAGGTGGGAGTTGTATGGAAAGGGAGAGGGAGAGGGAGATATGGAAAGACACTGGTGTGTGTGTGTGTGTGTGTGTGTGTGTGTGTGTGTGTGTGTGTATGTGGCATACGTGAGTGTGTGTGGTTTGTGTGGACTCACCTGGTTAGCACTTCCTGGCACGAACTGTGTGTTGGACACACCCCTGGGAGAACTTGTCCCTCAGTCTGAAGACTTACTGTCCCGGTCTCTCTGACGTCATCACAGGATCGCCCCTTCACCCCCTGAAACAAGGTTCAAAGTTTTATTTGCCATTCGTAGGTATTAAAAATACATACATAGGAATTTGTCGTTGGACAGCTATCACAGATAAATAGAGAACAGAGGCATTCAATATAAAAACGACACAAAATACACAAGGTATTATCTGCCCCCTCAAGGGAGACACTCTTGCTGTGAAAGACTAATGGACTCCACGAAGAGGCAAGTGGAAAAGGCTGTGTCCGTTGTGTAGCCTGTGTTGGGGCGCTATGTGAAGGCTTTTTCGTCAAGCTGATATCATTCTACGTTTTGTAATGCATTTTTTTTTAAACATTTTATCATGGATTTTGCTGTTGCTGTGTCTCCAGTGTTGTTGTTGTTGTTGTTGTTGTTGTTGTTATTGTTGTTGTTGTTGTTGTTGTTGTTCACAAAAGTTAATGCTGTAATGGATTGTTCCTGAACATGGCAACTGACAACCCAGGGTTAGGAGTGCATTTCTGTTTCAATTCGGTCAACTCAGAAGGTAATTGTAAATTCAAGAATTTTGTTCAAGAATATTGAAGAGTGACCCTTATTTTCAACAAGGATTTTTCTAAATCAGATTCCAATTCAACCAACTCCTAAATGGATTGAATTGAAACAGAATTGACTCCATCCAGACCCAAAATGAAAGCTTGTAGTCTGCAAATGTCAAAGAAATGTTTGTAAGAAGTAGCAGAGCTGGAAATAACACTTACTCTGAAATACCCTCTGAAATAAGTTTGCCAAAGCTGCATAAGGACATGTTTAACTCAAACCTCAGTCTCTTTCTGAACACTACAGCCCCTAAGCAGTCCTCAAAGCATTGTCGCCGCAAAACCCAAGCTATAAAAGCAGCACACACACGCTGAAAAAAGAAAGGAAGTTCAAAGACTTTCAGAGCATTTTACTAAATTTGTCACAGAGTGGAAGGCAGTCATTTCCTTGGCTGGCTACTGACCGTGGCGTTTTGAAGATATGGCCGCAGCCAATATCCCCAGTAGCTTTTTGTGTCTCCCTCTCTCCCTCTCTTTCTTTCTCTCACTCCCCCCCCCCCCTCTCTCTCTCCCTGTTCTTGTCTTCCATTCACCCACCCAGTCCCGGTCAACAAGGTTCTTGCTGTGTTTTCAGGCCTGTTTTGCTTGCCTGCAGCCAACCAGACTATGAAAAGTTCAGGCGAAATGCACCGTCCTGATATATTTATCCTCTTATCCTGTCTGGGCCTTGGAATTTTAGACGTGTCACAACCCTTCAGGGGCTGCAATCAAGAGCCCCTTTGCAAATAATCTCTTACTCTCTCTCTCTCTCTCTCTCTCTCCCTCTCTCTCTCTCTCTCTCTCTCTCTCTCCCTCTCTCCCTCTCTCTCTCTCCCTCTCTCTCTCTCTCTCTCTCTCTCCCTCTCTCTCCCTCTCTCCCTCCCTCTCTCTCTCTCTCTCTCTCTCTCCCTCTCTCCCTCCCTCTCTCTCTCTCTAACATTAGATTCGTGGTGCAACGCTGCCCCGACTTTGCTGTTACCTGACAGACTAGGTGAAGTGATTAATGTGGTTGTGCAGTTGAATAGAGATTCAAATTAATAAGGATTATTATTTAACGAGTTACGCTCCACTCCTGGGATTCCAACAACAACAAAATGGTCTCCCTGCCACTTTTTTGGGGTAAACTGCTGAGTGATGGTGCCAGAGAAATGTAACAACTCTCACATTCATACTGTAGTATGAACGATGGATGCATGGAAGGATTGATGTTGTGAAGCTGTACAGTAAAACAAGCTTGTATTTTGGGTTCTGATGGGGTAAGACCGTTGAACTAAGCTCATGGGGCTTTCACAGTATCTACCAATCCCAGGTAGCCCCTTTAAGGTCAATGAAACACAACAACAAGTGTGAAAAGGTCAGTTTTATCAGTGGAATGGCTTGGCATGACAGGCGTGTGTGTCTTTTGCGTGTGTCTTGTCTGTTGGTCTGTGTCTATACTGTGTTCATACAATCACATTTGCATTATCAGTGATAAATCAGATTCACATTGTTGTATTGCCACACCTACCATCTTCATAATTACTATCTTTGCCTTAACTATCTTTATTCATGCTGTCTATTGTCCAATAAAAACACAGAAACTCATGCTCATGTATCTGCCCCTCACCATTTGAACTGGAAGAAATCCTTTACAGCTTGATACAGCACCAGGGACCGGATTCAACATGCTTGTATAGTTACCTTCCCTGTTTACTTTGGGAAACCCTTTGTCTTTTTATTCCAATGTGTTTTTCTGATGTGTTTTTGTCATGTAAAAAGTCAAGAATGTTTTTGATAATAATGTGTACTTATTTGTGAGATAAAACATGATGAAAAAAATAGTATTAAAAAAAGAAATATGAATAAAAAAACTGTGTGTGTTCATTTAAGACACGGTTACTAGTTACTAGTTTACCATAGAATACTTACTACTGTACATGCTGCTCATAAACATACATACACTAGTTCATACTTACATACACATTAATCATTCAAGTGCTATAGCCGGGCATTACTCAGTGTCCTTCTGCATAGGAAGTTTAGCACTAACAGAATTTGACAGATTTGTGTTTCCAGCTCATTGTAAGTCCATTTCCCATTTCCAAGAATGACTCAATGAATGTTTGTGTATCTGTTCCTGAGGAGTTCCAACAACAGCAATAGCTGATTATACACACCCTCTTCCTGTGTGAGTCTCTCTCTCTCTCTCTCTCTCTGTCTCTCTCTCTCTCTCTCTCTCTCACACACACACACACACACACACACACACACACAGACACACACATACAGACACACAGACACACAGACACACACACACACACACACACACACACACACACACACACACACACACACACACACACACACACACACAGACCCATCTGTCTTTTCTCAATTCAATTCAATTGGCTTAATGGCTTTATTGGCATGAACAAACAAATGTTTACATTGCCAAACCATCAAAAACAATCATAAGATAAACAAGTAAAAATAATCATAAAGTTAAGACAAATAGTAAAAGTCTAATAAGGGAAATAACAGAAACAAACAATAAACAAATACTGTAAAGTTTATGGTCCACTGGCTGTCCGTAGGATGTGGCATGAAGTCAAACATTTAGCTGCTAGGATTTCACATTTGGGGATTTCTGCCAGTAAATATGGTTGTTTTTCAGTATTTGTTTTTGTTATAAATTCTTTGTGATCTTCGGAAATGTTGGGTAAAAAATATCTCTTATTTCACTGTACTTTTGGCATGAGATCAGGAAATGTACCTTGGCAAAATACCTACAGTAAAGACAATGTTAAAGACTTTTAGAATAGGCAATTTGAATTTGTTGTCTGTATTGTAATGAACAGCGGGGTAGAGCAGCTTTCCCTAAGCGGGTATCGAACTCACAATCTTCCGCTTCCAAACTGGTCGAGCTAGCTACAACACCAAGAGAGTTAACTACAACACCAAGAGAGTTAACTACAACACCAAGAGAGTTAACTACAACACCAAGAGAGTTAACTACAACACCAAGAGAGCTAGCTACAACACCAAGAGAGTTCACTCCTTTGGCGGGGCTGCTAACAGGCCTTACACAGGGTCATTACAGTATATTTGATAATTTCATTTAATATTCCATCGGCACCACAGGCCTTTTTGGGTTAAAAGGGTTTATAGTTTTTCCAATAATGCAAGCTCAGTAATTGTATTCAAAGGGTTCTGGTATTCTTTGATAGCTGAATCAAGGGATTGTAATTTGTCTTGTAAAGATTTGTAAAATAGTTCATCCACATATCCACAATTTGGATAGCTATCTTATCACCATGTTTTCCTCTCTCTCACACACGGAGGGGTCCTGCTCGGGTCTGTGTATCCATGGAAACCAAATCAAACTCGGGACATAAATACCTCTCCTCTGTACACTCACACCATCAGGTATGTCGGCCATGTTGCTGTGATGACAGAGCTTGTTGCAATACCCATGCCCACTGGCATACAATCGGTCCTCAATCTCAAAATGCCAGGCACCTAAACACATGACTATGACTGGGTCCCCTCACAGTTAGGCCATTAAGAAACACTGGGAACAGTGTCCAACAGGTTTTTGTTGATACGAGTGTGTCTTTATCCTGTATCAGTCAAATTCACCAGGGACATAGTTCGGCACACAGAGCAGACAGGGCAGACACATATATCTGGAAAGATTTTCTTTCGTTATTGCTCCCTTTCATCTCTGATGATGGGAGAATGGTAAAATAAGAGATATTTCTCCTCCTCCGCTGTAAGAGACCTGGCAGATGGCACCATGCCAACCCCACTGTTCCAGCTGGGTTGCACAAAGCGGCCATTGTGGTCCACAAGGGCAGATTCTTTAAATTAACGCCCAAATTCCTCCAAAGATTACTGGTGAGTAAACATTTTTGCTTCCTTTTTTGCGTGTTTACTAAAACAAGGGCCTTTGTGAAGGCTTAGCGAAGAAGGATGGAGTTAGGATGGAGAGAATAGAGAAGAGAGATATTTCTTCTGTGCCTTCCTCTTCAATAATACAACAATAAAAAAGCCAAAGAAATGAACCGCTCAACTTTTAATTTTAAGGAGATGATTTGGGGTGTCTGCAAGATTGGTGAAAGGGTGTTGAGAAAAAGAGAAAGAGACAGGGAGACAGAGAAAGAGAGGGAAGCGAAGAATGTTATTTATTTGAGAAATCTGGCATTAATGAAAGCAGCCAGGGTTTGCTGGGGGTGGAAGGATGGATGGTGAGGGGGTGAGGAGGGGGATGAAATCCAAGTGCAGACAGATCGTTGGGCTTGATAATGGCTCCAACTGGCCCTGTAAACCTGCACGGCTGACTGTTTAACCCAGAGTGTGTGTGTGTGTGTGTGTGTGTGTGTGTGTGTGTGTGTGTGTGTGTGTGTGTGTCCATGGCAATGGCCATAGACCTCAAATGTATGTGTGTGTGTGTGTGTGTGTGTGTGTGTGTGTGTGTGTGTGTGTGTGTGTGTGTGTGTGTGTGCGCTTGCGTGTGTGCATGCGTGGGTATGTGTGCATGCTTACAGTACGTGCGTGTGTGTAGATAAAAGTTAAGACATATTACCACCTCTTTACTGAGTTGACATATACCTGAAGGGATTGCAGGACGGTGTAAAACAAGTAGAGGAGGGAGAGCAAGAGAGAGTTTAGTCTGTAGGAACACGGACACACAAGGGCATGTTTTATGTCTTCTGGATGTCTAAAGCAGTGTTTGCGGAGAAAACTCTCTGGCAGAGAAAGAGCAACATGGCGCCTCTGTGGAAGACGAATGACATATTTGTGTGTCTCTTCAAATGACGAATGCATTTGGTGATCAATTCGCGTCAGGCGTTAAATGCAGGATCCAGGATCAGCTTTCTCACTAATTCCCAACATACATCCAAGAGGCAAAAAAATGAAAACGACCTTAGATCAGAGCCTAGAGAGAAAAAGCATCTTGCAACAACAAGGCAGCAACTACTCACTTAGAATCAACTTGAAGCACTCTTTAAATTAATAAAATGATCTCCCTCGGTGCAGGCGAGTCTTTTGGGCCGGCATTCTCACGAGAAGGGACACGCAGCGAGAACAACACCAACGCAGACGACTCCTTTTCCCGTCGGAAACTTAACACACATTTAATTAAATGAGCTTTAATTGGCGTTCATTTAGCGAGAGGAAGCCAAAGGTCTTGTCTTCCCCGGCTGGTAATGGCTTCCATGTTCTCTGAGGCGAAACCGTCGTTTTAAATGAAACTCTTTAAAACAGGAACACAAGGCCAGCCTAGACTCACGTCATAGAATTGGACCACTGCAACATGCACAAATACCTTCATCAATTCTGTGGAAATACTGTATGATTTATTTATTTTTTCACACTTGGGCTTGGAAACGGGGAAACTGTGAGAGTGTTTGTTTGGAGGGTGTAGGGTTGGAGATGTGAGAAAACAAGAGAAGAAGGGGGGGTGGGTAGAGGGATAGAGAGAGAGAGAGAGAGAGAGAGAGAGAAGGGGGGACAGATGGGGGAGAGAGAGAGAAAGGGCAGAGGGAGAGTGAGATGGGGGAGAGATGGGGGGAGAAAGAGACGGGGGGGGGGGGGGGGGGTGGAGATTGAGGCAGAGAGCGGATTGTGTTTTGGTTTCACAAGTACACAAATCAAAACACTTTTTGACATTTCCTGACAACTTGAGAGGGAGATTTTCAAACTGGAGAAATCTTAAGTTGTAGTGACTTAAAGGATCAAGTAATGAAGGCAGAGCAGAGTAAGTAAAGTGTGATCATGGCTGCAGTCAGAAACAGCTGCTCGAAGTTTGGAGAAGCACAATGTTTGTGTAAGACAACAATAGCATGCCCAGTTCTGGTCTTCACACACACACACACACACACACACACACACACACACACACACACACACACACACACACACACACACACACACACACACACACACACACACACACACCTCCTCTGGCCAGGCGTGTTTTTACAAGAGATGACACTGCTGGGCAGAAGAGGGATTACAAGGTTACAAGGAGCTTAACCCATTCTCTTTCCATCACAGCAAGGACTAACAGACAACGTTAATAACACACACGCACGCAGGCATGCAGGCATGCAGGCACGCACGCACTCACACACGCACGCACTCACGCACGCACGCACGCACGCACGCACGCACGCACGCAGTATATATTCATAGTCAAGCATGCACTGATATGCACAAATACTGTACACATCCATGCTTGTGGATATAGACGTGAGAATACAAACACAGGAATATTCATGTTCATGCACGTATGCAATCACTTGACTCATACATAAACATACATACGTGTAGTGTCCACAAACATCATATTGATCAAAGACAAATACATTATTAATGTGGGATTCTGTAATGGTATGGTGTCTCAGGAAAGCCAGACCCATATTTACCTAACAGCCAACCCTGTCCATGTCTCTAACTCAGACCCCCCCCTCCATCCCCGTCCCTCCCCCGTACCCCCCTCCTCATGATAGCCCCCCTCCCCATCCTGGCCGACATGCCTGCACAAAGCCCACTCTACACAGCCCACAGCCAGGGGGCTCGTTCCCCTTGACCTCTCACCCCACAGCGTGACCTTTGATCCCCTAGGAATGGGGTGTGCCCTGTCCTGCCACAGCCACTCCTCAGATGCCCACTTGTACAGACAAAACAAGGAGGCAGTTGTTTGGAGTAATTAAGCTATTTTTGGTAACTCACCCCGTCTCCTGTCAACCCTAATTTCTCATTTTGACCTCCCCCTCTTCTCCTCCCTCACCTACCTCCTCCCTCTCCTCCCCCCCCATCGTTCCCTATACCTCCCCTCAGGAAACGTCTGGAAAACCTTAAGGCTTTTCCTCTCGGCTTCAAATAGAATGGCAATTGAGTTATTGAATTGCCACCCAAGAGACAGGCCCGTGTTTTATTGGCCGTTGTCACGGCCAATGAGGCGCACGTTTGGACGTGTCCCGGGTCTGGGGAGGAAGGAAGTGGGAGAAGGGCGTCAGAGACGCCCGCTAGCAGATAACGGACTTGTTTTGTTTGTTGTTTTTGGAACGCAACGAGGGACAAGTTGGAGTGTTGCCGGTTTAATTGTCATGGTGGCCTACGTCTAGAAGTTTGTTTGTGAGTATGGTTATAGGGGGGTTGGATTACTGCTGTTATTTACTGCTTTGATTTACTTCAGTTAGAACACTGGAGAGAAGCCTCTTGTTCTGAGATACCATGAGTTAACGTTGGAACATGCCCTGTTGCTCACTTTGAATTGCGACAGCAGAAATGGTTCAGAAATGGTTCCCTGTCAGAGTTGGAGTGTATTGTGAGGGGAAACCAAAGTCCGAACACACTCTGTTCCCTTGACTAAGGTTCTATAGATACCCAATCTTGACATTTATTCTTGTGTATTTCAGATGCACGGTTCATGGAAATTCCATGGTTTAGGGAGAGGTGGACTTCCTAAGTATTACTTACAGTATTTATTTTCAAATGAGGAAATCCATTCTCCCTTGGGTTTCTGTGTGGTGTGCTGCCATCACCCATTCCAACCAGAAACCTCTCTCTGTATGAACCTTTCTCTCCCCCTGGCAGGGAGACAGCGAGAAGTGGTGAGGCGGAAAAAACTGAGTTTGGAGGGAAAAATGTTTTAATTGAAGGGTGTGGTGGGATATGGAATAAGGTTATGGATCATAACTTGAAAGGAAATGTTCCAGACTGTTTGTACCTGTGCTTAACCTGGGGCGAGGTCGGTGAAACAGCCCTCCTCTCTACGTTTTAATGCTTCACGTCCACTCACTCAAACAAAATCAAATCAAACCAAAGTATATTTATATAGTATATCGCACATTTCATACACGGATGCAATGTCATTGGGAGGAAGTCTCCACACACTCGGAATCAATGCACAATTTCTATGTATTGGGCCAAGCTTTCGCTCGCAAGATCTTCATCAGAGCATACCGTGGATGCAATACAATACACACGACACAAACACAATGCGCTTAAGATCTCTTTGAACAACTTTCTAATTCAGCTGCAGTTCTACATGTTCTTTCATTCAAGTACATTGACTAATAAAAACCAGTACAGTGCATTTCCTTTCACACAGATATCCCCCAGTGAGCCTTCAAACCTCCGTAAGTAACCTCTATCTACACCCCTTCCTCTGAACACAAAGGACATTGTGTACCTTTCCCCCGAAATTACACTCTGTTGAAATATTTAATCTTGTTAGTGACTCCCTAGGCTCCTTTAGTCTGACCTCATGTACTATAATGCATGTGCGTGCACACACACACACACACACACACACACACACACACACACACACACACACACACACACACACACACAAACAGCCTTTCTACAGTATACGCTGTTAGCAGGTGCAGAACAGCATGGCTGTAAGTAGATCGTCATGGAGACCAGACAGACAAGGTCAGTGATTCTCTCATTAAGACCCGACCCCTCCCTTCTCCAATCCCCCCTTCCAGGACAGACTGTCTAGTTCCCCCAGGCCCTGGAACTGACTAACCCAGGAACAGAGCTTCCTTGCTGGGACACCTGCAGCTCCAAGTCCCCCTGAGCTGGAGGAAGGTCAGCGGGAGACCAAGAGAACAGACTAAGCAGGGACTGGTGTTTGAGTACAAGGGCTTAGATATATGGAGAGACAAGCATTCAGAAACACAGGTTAACACACATACACATGCATGCAGGGACACACGCACACACGCACGCATGGACACACACACACGCGCACACACACACACACACACACACACACACACACACACACACACACACACACACACACACACACACACACACACACACAGCCCTGTTTCCAGTGGCGACTGAGGCCCAATTATTCACCACTAACATGTCCATTATTTTCAGTCTGCTCCAGTGGACACATGAAAGCCCAGTAACAAGCCGGGCCTCATAAAGTCACACTCCCCCAGCACGTCCACTGAGGAGGACCTCAGACCCAGCCAGAACCCACTGCCTGGCACCAACCTGTGGGTTACACTATACAACTACACACTATACAACTATAGGTAGCACTTTATTTTGATAGTCCAGCTAAAGATGTTCAACAAGCTATCAATAGACTACCAGCCAAATAAAAATGAAAACAAACAAACAATTGTTTTCTTCCCTTTCTCTAGAATTGCGACTGCTTGTGGCACTTACTCTTATAGAACGTCTTACTTGCCATGATTGTGATGTATAGTGGATTCACTTACTTCAGACAAATTTAGTACTTATTGTAAGTTGCTCTGGACTAAAATATCAAATGTAAATGTAACAAGATATTGTCTGACTTTCAAAAGCCTGAGCAGTACATGCAATTAGCGGTCATTCCATTCTTTATGACATAACTCTCTGTCAGGGTGTGAAGTCAGACTTTTAATCAGGCTGCTTCTCCGATCCCACTCAGTGAGAGGACAAAGCAGCCTGATTGAGAAGCAGAGAGGTGGAATGTGTGTGTGTATGGCCTAGCACCACAGGTGTGACTGAATGGAAGTTCAATGAGGGGTATCTGTACGGGGGGGCTCGGAGGTGGGGGGAGGGTGTAGACGTGTGCATGGCGGGGTGTATGGAGCTGACAGGGCAGGAATATGAGAGAGTGGTCTGTTGAGGATCAGCCCCCCCCAGACCCCCCCTCAGCGCTGGCTGGCTGTGTATGGATGCTGCTGGGGGATATCAGTGTTTGAAGTGTTGGAACAGGACATGGTCTCACAGCGAAACAGATGTGTGTGTGTTTGTAGGTGTGTGTGTGTGTTTGTGTGTGTGTGTGTGTGTGTGACCTCCCACACGCCCTTCTTCAGCACGTAAAATATTTAATAGTAAGTTGCAGGGTAATAAAAATGTGCTGGAAGAGATTCCATGTTCTGTTTCCAAGGGCGTATTCTCTCTGTCTGTGCTGGAACAGAGCCTAGCATATCACTTTACAGGTGATTTGATTGGACAACCTCAGATGGAATATCTGCTCTTGGCATACTGAAGATCCACCCATCAATCATCAGGCTGTAGATATAGTGCAGAAACTTTAGTTTTCGGGACTAAAAATGTCCATCCACTTTCTTGAATTCATTAGAACTTATACATAAACCATGACTGCAGCTGCATATCTCTGTCCTCTCAGATCCCACGCCTAATTCGTATTAATTCATACAAAAAGCAGTTCTGCTTTTTCTATGAATT
>NC_139676.1:9523408-9533408 GCF_951799395.1 Argentina silus
CTCCCTAACAAGCAGATTTTCCCATACCATGATCCGAACTGCCAACTGCATATGCGACTGGGTCACCTGGTTGGCTATCACCAGGTGCTAGGCAACCTGGAGAGGGTTCCCTATGTGCAAGGTCTCGATGTGGACCATGAGCAGGTGGAGGGCCACCAGGTGGTCCGTCAAGAGGTGGAGGGTCACTGGATGGAGGGACCTCTTACACACTACCCACCTTCTGACCTTCTGTGGTTCCAGGAAGGTTCCTTCTGGGTTGTGGACCCCCGGGAGTTTATCAACCCGGAGCTGGGCCTCAGGCTGCTCCCCGGGCGGATACGCCAGTGCCAGCTGCCCTACATCTACCCACAGATGATATGGTATAACACGGGGCGCCTGTACCCGGTTGACCCTCTGGTCATCGTGAACCCTCCCAGGGAATGGGGACGCATGGCAGAGGACCATGATGAGGATGATGAGGATGATGATGATGATGACAAGGATGACGATGAGGAGGGTGATGATGAAGATGAGGAAGACGTTATAGAGTACCCCCTCGCCCGCAGGCCAGTGAAGAGGGTTCGTAAAAGAAGCAGGGACGTCATCTGTCTCAGTGAGAGCGAGAGCGAGGATGGCGGCTTCCAGTTCCACACTTCTAAGCGTCAGAGAAAGTCAGAAGACTCTGACTCTGAGGAGGAGCAGTCCCCCGGGTCAAGGCCTGGCACCTCTGGAGTGTCGAGGAAGAGGAGCAGAGACGATGATGATGATGATGATGAGGTGGACAACATCCACACTAAGAGGCAGCGTCCTCTGTGGTGAAACAGACTGTAACTGAAAAAACTACATTTTAATGTCATTCAAGTGTCTGTTTCTAAAGATCCTCTCCAAAAAGCATCAGTAGAAGAAAAAAAATGCAATTACAGTACTATATTATTCAGCATCTCACAAAAATAAAAGGTTTTCTTAAACCTAAATTCTATATGAGTCTTGTGTCCTTTATATAATCATAATTTTAGGTTGGGTATACAAAGACATAGATAAACGAAAGGGAGGGGGAAAAAATCTGAATGATTGACATTATGTGGGTGAATAGTTGATAGTTTGGTAATTGCACTATGGAGGAGAAATTTGAAGAACACACAAAGCACAGATTTGTTTTAAAATGCTCAATTCACAGCGATCAGATATAACAGCTCTTACCATTTGCATATTTCATTGTGTCCTATATCACATATACTTCACTTGTCATAATAACAGTGGAGTTGGCAACAGCCAGAATCTTGTGACAACATCTATGACGCTGTCACAAACCAACATTATATCATCCGTCTTGAGACAGGTGGCGCTGTTCCTATGTGACGCTCGGAGCCTTGACTGACCTGTCTTGTAGGACGTGGAACCAATCTTCAGGGCCCAGTATTGTTCAAACCTTTCATCTGGATCAGAATGATTTGGACTCTTTTTTTGCTATCCAGGAGCAGATCGAGCTGGCTGATTTACCCTATGCTGCTCCAATCTACGTACTGGGCCCTGAAGATCAGAAATCATCTGCGATAAAATAGACCCTAATTTGTGACATTCATGAGCCCTCCCATTGCTTTCTATGGGACTGCTACTTATGTTACAAAACCATGAAAACTATATATAAATCGTTAGTTATTGTTGTTTGAAGTAGACTTTTAGACTTTGCACAGCTGCAGGAAAAGCGCTGTTTCGTTTCAATTCAGCTGGCTGGCTGACTGAACAATCTATGTTAGTTTTCATGTTAATTTCCAAACTAAATAATGGCTGCACCTTCAACCTCAAAATACTTTGCTAGTTTTAAGGTCATGTAACTAAGAAATTCACAAGAGAAACAAAATTTACAGATTTATTCTTTCAGTTGTGAGTCGTCTACACATTGTAACCAAGGTAACGATGTGACAGCACATTTTAGCCAAGCTACTTTTGGTCTATCCCATGACCGTTTGTGAGATACGAGACAAATCAGCGCAGACAGACACATTGTAAGGATAGGAAGCCTGGAGAACTCTTACTGGAGAACGTAAATACAGGCCCTTCTCAAAATACCAACAAAAACCACCCTGAGTTGCTCAGTGTAAACACACACACACACACACGCACGCACGCGCACACACACGCACGCGCACACACACATATACACACACACACACGCACACACACGCACACACACACACACACACACACACACATCCTATGAACTCTCAGTTACCTCGCTCAGGCCCCTGGGCTGGACCAGGGTAATGAGAGCTGTGTGTCGGTGACCCGAGTCAGAGAACGCTGGCACATGACACTGATTACAGGCCTGGTGTGTGTGTGTGTGTGTGTGTGTGTGTGTGTGTGTGTGTCTGTGTGTGTGTCTGTTTACACTGGGCAACAGTCATGCTTTCTCTCGTGATGGAGTGTCCCCACCCCTCCAACTATAGACAGATCCAGCTCCTTTCCTCCTTTCTCCACACAGTTAGAGCCTCATCATCTATCATCTGTTAGGCGTGGGCTCGCTGTGTGTCTGGTTATAAACATGTGGTGTGTGTGTGTGTGTGTGTGTGTGTTGTGTGTGTGTGTGTGTGTGTGTGTGTGTGTGTGTGTGTGTGTGTGTGTGTGCGCGTGTGCATGCATGTGTGTGTGTGTGTGTGTGTGTGTGTGTGTGTGTGTGTGTGTGTGTCTGTCGTGTGTGTGTGTGAGAGTGTGTGTGTGTGAGTGTGTGTGTGTGGGTAAGAAAGCTATGAGATAAAGAGAGGAAAGAAAGGGAAAGGCAAAAAAGAAGGGGAGCGCAGAAAGAGCAAGAGTCACAGAGGCAAGCCATAAAAAGAGACAGAATGGCAAAGAGAGGGAGAGAGGGAGAGAGGGAGAGAGGGAGAGAGGGAGAGAAGGAGAGAGGGCACATCTGGGCAGAGTTAAAGGAGTGGAGTGGATAGAGGGGGTGAGTGACAGGGTCATATATGTACATCAGTGGAGGCTGGTGGAGGCAGACATCGCAGGACGGGCTCATTGTAATGCATGAAACTGACTGGAACGGAATGAGAAAAGGTATCAAACACGTGTGTTCCGTTCCATGCATTACAATGAGCCCGTCCAATTTCTCCGGTTTCTACCTCCGCCAGCCTCCCCTGTAGTACATGTTGTACATTCACAGCGCAGTAACTGGCCTGGCCTGGCATATCTCCATCAGTCACAGCTGGTGGAATCCTATATGACATTCAACATGGAGAACATTCAACCCAGACCGTATATAATAGCTACTGGCGATGCCTGCTGTAACACAGTGGTCATTTGGCACGTAATGAATGTACGAGATGTCAGAAAAGGAGGAAATATGTCCTGATGGTTTAGCTATGGTTCATCAAGAGTTTATTTAGGTCAAGTTCTGTACTGTGCCGTACATTCTGGGAAATATATGATCGGCTGACCGTCAAATGAACCCTTTAATGTACCCCCTGCTTGTGGAGATCTGAGATGATTGCACAAGTGTACTGTAAGCAATGTGGCAAACCTTCCACCTGGCCTAGTCAGTCCTCCCTGTCCAAGCGCCTGAGGAGACTAGGGGCAGATTATGGATTCAGGGTACGGGACAAAAGGTACAGTACACAAATGGCAAAAGAAGTGTAAATGTAAACAAAATCAACGCAGCGTATCCAACAAACCTTGACTGAAAAGATGCAGCGCAACTCCTAACATGTCCCTCTGTTGATGTCAATACAGATATGAATGCGTGATTGCTACGGGTTCCTCTTTGAGCTTCCTCTGAATGACACCTGTTGATGGACCAATGGCTTGGCTCGTCTCGTTTAGGTGTTATGGTCTAGTTCGACTAAGCTTTACACACCAGAGCAAACACCTGCAAATCCCCTCAGGTATAACAAGGTCCTCAGCAAACACAAACCTGAGATAAAAAATTACAGCTACAAGTCTGTTCTTTGTGTGGTCCTGTGGCAAATAAAACCTGGATTATGTAGGTGTGTTAAATAAACAAAAACAACAGCTTTACAAATGATTAAATGGAGGTGTCATAAATTCTACAGTGGGCACGGCTCATTTGAAACCTGTGAGAACTATCGTCAATGAGGTTTCCAGCGCTTGAAAGAGGAAGAACAGCTTACTTCAACAAGGTGTGCAGTAAACCTGTTTGTACAGTCGCTATGGCGATGGCAATGCTCTTTGAGCTTTCCCGTGCAGCCGTTCCGCAAGAGGAGTCTTATTTTTCCATGAGAACGGCAACATTCCCGAATAACACCGTAATTGGCGCATTAAAAGGAGCCCTTAAAACAGTCAAAACCCAGTTTCCAGATTTCCTCGTTAAAATGTACTCTGGCTAATTCCCGTTAGCGCTAACTGAGCTACAGTATGCGATCTCCCCCCTGCCCCTGTTCCTTTCTTTTCTTTAACACACATCTTTCTTTTTTTTCGCAGTGTTTTACGAAATGGAGTAGATGATTATTGGAACACAAGTGTTTCTCATTATGTGAGATAAGCTGAGTTGGATAAATAAAAATAAAATAAATGCATGAAACTGGCATGAAACTAAACGGCCGATACTGCTTTGATGTCGATGTGCTGTAGAAGAGTTGAGATGCAGACTGTTGCGAAAGCAAGGCTGTGGCTTGCAGAGACATATATCTCATGGTCAAATCTCTTGAAGTTTGCCAACTTCCAAAGTTGATCCAAACCAGAGCCAGAATTCTATCTGTCTGGACCTGGACCGGACTCATTGAAAAGGTTCCGCACCGTTAAACACCGTTGAATGGGTGTCAGCCTGACAGATTTGTAGAAGGTCAGGAGTTTGCTCAGGGAGAAGTTGCTTCTTTCATCCCTTCTTGTTTCTGGTCTTGTGAACTAATTGACATGTTGCCTTTGCACACTCCATTAAAAGAGCCAAAATAACACGCTGGGAGTTGGTGGAATGCGTACAGTGTAAACACTGAATTAGATTACTGTGTGTGTGTGTGTGTGTGTGTGTGTGTGTGTGTGTGTGTGTATGTGTGTGTGTGTGTGTGTGTGTGTGTGTGTGTGTGTATGTGTGTGTGTGTGTGTGTGTGTGTGTGTATGTGGGCCTTCTCTCATTCTGCATAATCATAATAATCACCTCGAGCAGCATGGGTCCCAGAAAGCCCTACTCTGCAGTATGCTAATCCAGCGTGATGGCTTTCTGTCTTTCCGCACACAGTACATGCCTAAGCATCTACACAGCTGTTCCAACAGTATAGAACAATGAACCCCCTCTGAGGCAGCTATGCATTTCTTCCCCTCTCCCCTTACAGTACCGATCTGTCTCTCAGTCTTCTCTCACTTTCTCTTTTCTCTCACTTTCCACCTCAAACATATTCCCTCTCCCTCTCCCTCTCCCTCTCTCTTTCTCTCTCCCTCTCTCCCTCTCCCTCTCTCTCTCTCACTCTCTCTCTCTCTCTCTCTGTCCTTTCTCAGTTCTCTCTTCTCCCTCTTCTGCCTCCCTCTGTCTCCTGTTTCATAAAATAAGCACAAAAGCAGCAGAGGGACGGATGGAGAAATGTTGACATTTTGGGCCAGAATTCAGAATCTATTCCCTCTCTTGCTCTCCTCCCTCCTTCCCTCCCTCCCTCCCTCCCTCCCTCCCTCCCTCCCTCCCTCCCTCCACCCCTGCATGAGACCACAGCTCCCCATCTCCCCTGCCAACACCGGCCCAAAACTATGAGCAGTATGTTCAGCCCTTTAATTTAAAACACATACAGTATATGAACACACACTGCACAGAAAGAGCAAGCACAAGTGTTAAGACATAAGCATGCATACACAAGGAAAAAACACTTACAAGGACAATGACCAACCATACTTACTAGATACTGTATTGTAGTTACAGTCTTAGATACAAAGGTATACAGTACAACAAATAACAGTCACACACACACACACACACATACACACACGCACACACACACACACACACACGCACACACACACACTCGCAGACAGACAGACAGACAGACACACTGCACACACAGACACACCCACCCACACACACATAGAAACACTGCACACACACACGCACAACACACACACACACACACACACACACACAGACACACACACTCACACACACACACTCACACACACACACACACACACACACACAGACACACACACAGACACACACACACACACACGCACACACACACACACACACACACACACACACATACACACACACACACACACAGACACACAGACAGACACACACACACACACACACACACACACACACACACACACATACACACACAGCACTGCACAGCACAGAGATGAGTTGTCCTCACTTCTTCCCCCGTTGGAATAGCAGTGCTGTGAGCTCACCTTTTCCAGCCAGGCCGCGTGTCTGGAGCCACGAGGCCCAGGATGAGTGACTACAGCCTGGGGAGGGAAAGCAGGGCATGTGGGCGTCATGTGGAGAACCAGGATGGATGGAGAAACCAGAGAGCAAAAGAGAGAGAGAGAGAGAGAGACAGAGAGAGAATCTAAACAAAGAGAGAGAGAGAGAGAAAATCTAAAGGAAGAGAGAGAGGGAGGGAGAGAATCTCAGCAGGGAGAGGTCAACAGGGACATCAATTATGGCGAAGATTCAGAAATGGGTTGGCATAAAGTTACTGTCGATTCGCAAGATCGTTTAAAACTTCAAATAAAAGTTTAATAGCTCCTTAGCAAGGAATCATTATTCTAAAAGCGTTCTGGCTATGTATAAATGTGTTGTGGAATGCCCACGGCAGTAATAATGCCAATGACAAGTGCCAAAACTTTAAGTTGTAACTTCAATTTGTATTTTTATACACTCGGAAAGGGCACAGAAACACAGCAGACTGTTTTCACATCATCATCACCTCAGTTATTACCCTCTGAGTTCAATTGAGTCTCCACAACAGTGAAGTGCCCACAGGGGGAGCAGAGGCCTGGAGAAAGAGAGAGATGGAGGGAGGAACAGAGAAAAGGGTGTGTGTGTGTGTGTGTGTGTGTGTGTGTGTGTGTGTGTGTGTGTGTGTGTGTGTGTGTGTGTGTGTGTGCGCATGCTTGTGTGTGTGTGTGTGTACGTGTGAGAGAGAGAGAGAGAAAGAGAGAGAGAGAGAGAAAAGAGAGAGAGAATTGTCAGGCCTTGGTAGGTAGTGACTCTGTTCTCTCTCTCACACATTGTGACACTGCTTCCAGACCCAGACCCAGAGCCAGTCCTGTTTACACTGTGGTCTCGACATCTGTGTACATTACACACAAACAAACACCACACAGACCTCTTCACCAAGCCACAGAAGAAGGGGGCCATCCATTGTAAAACTGACAAGCAAAGAGCCAGAGCAAGATCCCCCCTTAACCCCCCCCGTACCCCTCCCACACAATTACACACACACACACACACACACACACACACACACACACACACACACACACACACACACACACATAATCACACACACGTCATTTTTCCTCTTTGGTGGGAAGACTATATACACAAAGCACTCACACCCTCTATTTGAGCCAATGGCGTTTAATGGCGCCTGATTGTTGTGAAGCAGGCAGTAGACACACACACACACACACACACACACACACACAAACACACACACACACACAAACACACACACAAACACACACACACACACACACACACAGTGTGGGAAACAATAAAACCACAGTGTGTATTTATGGTGCTGTCTGAAATGAGTCGAGACCGATTGACATTCACCACACTTATAGACCCAACAGCTTGGAGCAGAGGAGGAGGATATGCTTTGAGGGCGGTGGCATGGTTGTTTTCAGTGAGGATATCTGACCGTGACCATGAAAAAAAGAGGATAAAGATGAACCAAATTGCTTTTAATGTGTATTTATGTACTCGTTCGGTTCGGTTGCCACAATGACTCAAATTGAGTCACCTCCAATAGAATGTTGTCGCAGCTGAATGTACTGAGGTCATGAAATGACCTCAAGCCTCAATCATATTTTTCCTTTTCGTCGATTGGTCATCCCACAAAGTTTTCCCAGAAACTAGTTGTGTTTGATTTATGTTTTTTTCGGTGGGGCGACTAACGGTGATGTACAACCGAACAGAATACAAGAGGTCAAAGGTGAGAGGTCAGAGGCCGTTATGATGTTCAAGCTAACTCAGGCCTGTACAGCTTGGATGGTTCCCACGCCCATATGACTGGATGAGGACATGAAATAGATCATTCAGAAGGTTAGGTGAGAGCAGTATAAATCCATGGAAACGCCCTAGACATGGATTAAAGCAGATCCTTCAACCCCACTAGTGCCTCCCTCCACCCCCACACCCTTTGCATCCTTAGGGCATCGCCTGCCCACTATGTACTATGTATGTTACAGGACAACCACCCCCCCTCCGTGCCCACACACAGACCCACACGCACCCAGAGAGAGGTGGCTCCGTCTGGGCTGGTTCTCAGGGTCAGGCCCTTGACCTCTCCAGCAAGGCTGGGGCTCCCTGGTCGAAGGCAGGGCACTGGGAATGCTGCCTGCCTGTGGTTCCCCTGTATGGAGCAGAGTGGTGAGAGGGCGTGGGGACATGGGGTTGATTTGTTTTATCACTAGTCACCAATGTGTGTGTGTGTGTGTGTGTGTGTGTGTGTGTGTGTGTGCATGTGTGTGTGTGTGTGTGTGTGTGTGTGTGTGTGTGCGTGTGTGTGTGTGTGGTGTGTGTGTGTGTGTGTGTGTGTGTGTGTGTGAGAGAGAAAAAGTGAGAGAGAAATAAATTGGGTCAATGAGTCACATACGTAAACACACTAAAGCAGTGGAAAACACAACATGGCAACAACACCAATAAAGAAGAGAAGAGAAGAGAGAGGGAGAGAGAGAGGGAGAGGTAGAGAGAGAGAGAGAGGGAGTAAGAGAAAGAGAGAGAGAGAGAGAGAGAGAGGGAGAGAGAGAGAAGAGAGAGAGAGAGAGGGAGTAAGAGAAAGAGAGAGAGAGAGAGAGGGAGAGAGAGAGAGAGAGAGAGAGAGAGGGAGAGAGGGAGAGAGAGAGAGAGAGGGAGGGAGAGAGAGATGGAGTAAAGAGAGAGAGAGGGAGAGAGAGAGGGAGAGAGAGTGAAAGACAGCAGCTATATCATGAATAAACACACTTTCTATGGCACAAACACTCAAAAGTTCCTGTCATAAATTCATGATGACAGCTCAACCCTTGACCCCATCAGCAAATCAGACATTATTCATGTGGAAACACCAAATGACAGAGTTCAGATCCCTAAATGAGAAAGCAGAGGTTCGCAAAGCCCATCTGATTTATCGACATTTCGACACCTCTCGCACAAATAATCAATTCAGAAAACACAAAGGCGTTGTATTTTCGGTCTTCTGTAATTGCAACCTCGATACGTCCCCGAGCGCATTTAATTAAAGGCGAAACACGGACAGTTTTATGTAACAGGGAAGATTCCCATCCTTAATGCTGACTTAACAAGCGAGCCGGAGATGGAAACACTGAATTGCATCACTGGTACATTGTATAGTCCTCCAGTAATTACCACTGTGCATGGAGGGGAAACTGAAGAAAGATATAGAATAAATAGATCAGCTCCAGCGGCCTCCCTGTACTTTAACATGTGAAGATGTGGCCTACAAGAAGTTCAGTCATAGACCGAGCTGTTTTTAGCCTTTCATCCTTCAGATGAAGCTAAATGAAGCTCTTATCCAAACCCATATTCAACTGATACATTGGGAGTATCAAATCCATAACTGCTTTTACCATCAGCATACTCCACCGAAACTGAGCGAGAATGGACAAAATGGCACGTAACGCAAAGTTCCCTTTTTCACTACACAACCCTTCAGAACTCCAATCCTCTGCCTATAAACACTCCAGTAATGAGAGTTCTATGGGAGTGGGACCAGACTAACACCTGGTCATGCGGGGGTGGAACCAGACTAACACCTGGAGGGGATCTGAGCATGACCCATATACAGAACCTCAGATGGAGGATCAGACGGGGCTGGGCCGGGCCGGGTTACGTTCCCGACCCAACAGAACACTC
>NC_139676.1:9535908-9545908 GCF_951799395.1 Argentina silus
TGCGCAACCTAACACTCTGTCACGTATCTTGGTCCAAAGGTTTCACACACACACATATTACACTCACCGAACACTTTATTAGGAACTATACTAATACTGGGTAGGGTCTCCCTTTGCTCTCAAAACAGCCACAGTTCTTCGTGGCATTGATTCCACAAGATGTTGGAAACATTCCTTTGAGATTCTGGTCCATGATGACATGATTGCTTCACGCAATTCCTGCAGATTTTTCAGGTCCACTTTTAAGCTGTGAATCTCCCGTTCTACCACATCCCAAAGGTGTTCTATTGGATTCAGATCCGGTAACCGGGAAGCCACTGAAGAACACTGAACTCATTGTCACGTTCATGAAACCAGTTTGAGACGACTTTTGCTTTGTGACATGGTGCATTATCATGCTGGAAGTAGCCATTAGAAGATGGTAAATTGTGGCCATGAAGGGATGCACATGGTCAGCAACAATACTCAAATAGGCTGTGGCATTCAAGCGATGATTGATTGGTATTAACGGGCCCAAAGTGTGCCAAGAAAACATTCTCCACACCATTACACCACCTCCACCATGAGAAGGTGTACAGGTGTTCTACCACCTCCACCATGAGAAGGTGTACAGGTGTTCCTAATAAAGTGTTAAGTGAATGTATACTGTATCTAGGCCTACCACACACACCACTAACAACAGGACAGTACTGGTTCTCATCCAAACAACCACATATATCCAATCACATTATACTAACCATACACTTTGTATCTTTCTTTCTCTTTTTCTCCTTTCTTTCTCTCTTTCTTTGTCTCTCTCTCTTTCTCTGTCTTTCTCCCTAAAACACACACACACACACACACATACACACACACACACACACACACCACACACACACACACACACACACACACACACACACAGACACACACATTAAAAGAGCAACAGCTGTGTAACCATTAAGAGGCTAGACAGCACCGCACACAGTTCATTCTCAGGTTGAGTTTATAATGAGTCTAGGTTCCCCTGTACTAATAAAAAGTCACCCCTCTCCTCTACTTTCCCATACATTCTGTGTGTCCGTCCCATTGTGTTGACCTATGAGAGACTGGTGTGATTGTGTACTGTGTACAGGCAATGGGAAGGCCCTCTATTGAAGGACCCCATGCTGCCTAACATCCTTTTCCCAGTGTCCCCTGGCAACCAGCCGTCAATCAGACATGATTGGCAGCTATGAATCTCTTGTGTTTGTGTAGTGTCTATATGTGTTTCTGGCTTCATACAGGGTTGTAGAATGAATCATTCTGGGTCCAGACATTTACTAATTGCTTCAGAGTTCCTGTTTGGACGTTCTAGAATGCTGGGACTCTCTGTGTTCATAAAGAATGTTGAAAAGGTCTATTTTGTTTGTTCTCATTCACTTTAATAGTATGTGTGTGTGTGTGTGTGTGTGTGCGTGCGTGCGTGCGTGTGTGTGTGTGTGTGTGTGTGTGTGTGTGTGTGTGTGTGTGTGTGTGTGTGTGTGTGTGTGCGTGCGTGTGTGTGTGTGTGCGTGCACGTGTGGTTTGTGAATGTGTGTGTATCCGTCTGTGTGTGAGGTGAATCTGAAATTGTCTGATTGAACACAGATGTTGCCCGTGCTGTTTTGCTTTAATAAGGGGGATCTGTGAGACGGTGAGATTGGAGACCATTAAGTCAAATTACAGAGGAGGAAACGAGAGTGAGGACTTGGTGGCCTCTGTTTGTCTTCCTGCAGCTCCCTTAATACAGGGGTTATTATGATCTCTCATATTATCCAGAAGATCTTAATAACTTACATACAAGCACGCTCTCACTCTCAAACAGGGCATGGAACAAGAGCTACAGTATGGAACTTAGATCAGGGGAGGCTGGTGGAGGTAGAAATCGGAGAACGGGCTCATTGGAATGCATGGAACGGAATGAGGAATGGTATCAAACACAGGCATCGTTCTATCTTTGATTTTCCCTGTTTCTCTCTCTCTCTCTCTCTCTCTCTCTCTCTCTCTCTCTCTCTCTCCTCTCTCTCTCTCTCTCTCTCTCTCTCCCCCTCTCTCTCTCTCTCTCTCTCTCTCTCTCCCCCTCTCTCTCTCTCTCTCCCTCTCTCTCTCTCTCTCTCTCCCTCCTTTCTCACCAACCACGCTAGGAGGAGGAGAGGCAAACAACATGACAAACGAGGTGGTTGGGTTTTGACCTCACCACCGCCGTGGGTTCCGACCCGAGTCAGGCCTGCCTGGCTGGGCGGACAGAACATGGATGGAGCCCAGCTCATGATGGCGTCGTAATAAAGGGATTGGTGGTTTGATTTGACACCAGGGACCACAGCTACAGAGAGGAGGGCAGGGCAGGGCAAGGCAGGGCAAGGCCTCAGACTGGGAATAAGTTGGCTTGAAAGGGGGCAGTCTGGTCTCAGGCTGATGTTGACTGAGATTCAAGTACATTTTTAGTGACAAAGTTGACTGATTTCCAACCATAGGGTGTAGAAAGTACACACACTCTTTCTCAGTGACTCAAGACACCTTCTCTCCCCACCACCATGTCCCCACCTACTCCCCTGGTAGTGACTACAGCCTTCCCCTCTTCTACTCCCTGACGTTACTGACAAGCAATAAAACCCCAGCAGGACCGTTGTCTTACTTTGTCTGACTCTTTGGTTGTAGGCAACCTATTTGCAAGGTTGCCTACAGTCCTCCAGACCATCTCTTTAGTAAATCCATGTTATCCAATGACTCTGCACTCTTGCACTAAACACTTTACTACACTTTACTTTACTACCTACTGCTGCTACAATAATTCTGTATATTCTGTGTATTTTTTTTGACTGTATTTACTGTTATTTACTGTTACTACTATGTTATACTTATTACACTCTATTGTGTTGTTGATTGATGTTGTAGAGCTGCTCTGCATTAAGCATTTCGTTGTATTGTATACTTGTATATGATGTAAGGACAAATACACTTAGACTTGAACTTGAATCCATCGGGTATGATTCACAGCTGAACAGCGCCATCTACTGTTCAAAGAGCAGTCTCAGTTACAGACTCAGTAATAGGTCACTTATACTGTACTAAATATAACATTTAATATTGACTCATTCCAAAGACCTTATCTTTAAAGCTACCTCTCATGTTTAGTACACACGGTATCTACGATGTGCAGGCACACGTATTATATGACCGGCCTGGGTTTGTCAGACTTTATGAGTGAGTACATTGATATGCAATCTGCACCAAGTCCAGAGTCCCTTTCAATCTGTCTGTACAGTAACAGACATAGTGTCAGTGCTGCATAATCTGTTGGAACAGTTTGAAGACAGTATTGAATCACTGCAATCACGTAATCGCAAAGCCCAACAAGTATGTAGTGTATAGTATGGGTTTTATTTAAATTGTAATATGGTCTTAGTTAATTGTAATATGTATGTGTTAAATGATTCTTATCGGTACGTGTATACAGTCATATAACGACTACAGCATCGGGCAGTAGCTAACGCAGGCGGTCGGCGCAAGCTAGCCCCATTTCATCAGAGTTACGGACATCTAGTGATATTTATATTTGTATTACCACTAACAGAGAAAGGTGTGTTACATTCCATTTTTGTGCGTCAAAACTATTACTTTCAATTAAATGTAAGGTATGTATTTAAATGATGGTTGATTGATCAGGTCTCCCAGGTCTTTCAGTTTGATTTATTTTGTTGTATTTTGTATGTCTTGGCTAACTTGTTAAAGAGACTCAATGTGATTTAACAGCCAACCAGAGGGCAGTATTTAACAGCCAATCAGAGGGCTCGATATAAAAAGAGTAAAACACAATTCATGGGGTTAATCCTTGAATAATTCATTACAAAGACAGTAATGACAACAAACATTGACCTATTGATATATGACCTATTGTGATTTATTTAAATAACAGACATTAGTGTTGTCGCACAAGTACAACACAACAATGTAAATACAACTAACAGCAAATTCTGCATCAGACCAAAACAGGCTGCTGGCTGAATCAACAGTGCTCCCTCCAGTTCTTCTCTTCTCCTCCTCTCCTCTCTTCCTTGCCAAACAAGCAGGCTCCAGCGTCCATTTAGCTTTCACTCCTGCTAATACAAGTTTGCTAGTTTCTCAACCCAACACTGCGTCTCTGTGAGGACTGAGCAGTGTACAGGTGGGCTTGACTTCCAGGCTTACAGGTGGGGCCTGTTCCATGACTATGGACTGTCCAGAGTCCTCACACCTCCAAATCCCTCTGTCTTTCTTTCTCTTTTTCTCTGTTTCCCTCTCTCCGAATGGTGGAAGGGGGTGGAATTGGACGGAGGACCGGATCCTCCACTTCTCTTCATTACCGTCTTGCTGTTTTCTTACCTTGGGAGGGAAACTCAGAGGGGGTCAGAAAAGCACTCCCACTCCCACTCCATACCACAAACACAAAGACAAACAGATGCAGGTGAGAGACAGGTGGAAGACATGAGGCTAAAGGAGAAGAGTAGGAGCAACAGGTATAACGTTTACTACACGACAACATAGGACAGCCACACCCTAGGTCTGTGAGGTGATCTGTGTGTGGTTTGTGTCTCAGAGTTCAAAGTTCAATTCTGTTGTAGCGTAATCAGGGAGATACACACAGCTTTCAAAGAGAATGTGTGTGTGTGTGTGTGTGTGTGTGTGTGTGGGGGGGGGGGGGGGGGGTATTAGGGGGTCCTACCTACCTGTGGTGTGGCTGTCAGCTAAAGATTTTCTTTATTTTGGAGAGGATACCACCCTCCTCCTCCTTATCCCGCCCTTCCTCTGGCTGACCACTCCTGCCCCCACCTGGACACAAACAGGTACTGCATCAGGCACAGAGGACTAGGGACAGCAGCAACAGCCAAGTGAACTGCATCATGATATAACATGGCAGTGCAGTGCAGTGCAGTGCAGTGTGTGTGTGTGTGTGTGTGTGTGTGAGAGAGAGAGAGAGAGAGTGAAGCCAGGTGAACTGCCATCCTACTGTACCTGTAGGAGTTGTAACTCCGTTGACAGTCCCCTCCACGTCCGTCTCCTCTTCTGCAAAGCTCAGGAGGCAGGAGCGCTGATTGCGAGTTAACTTCCTGAAAGAGAGGAAGAGGAAGAGAGAGAAAGATGGTCAAGAGTTTGGAAGCTGAGGTTGTTGGAGAAGACACAAACAAATCATGGCAGACTTTGGGTTATTGGTACCTTTTCTACCTTGTGTGTGTGTGTGTCGCGTTGTGTGTGTATGTGAGTTTAACATCGTTTGTGTGTGTGTGTGTAGCGTTGTGTGTGTCTTACTTAGGCACTCTGATCTTGATGTGGACATAGTGGTCTCCGTAACTGTTGCTGTTCAGCCTCGGGATGCCCTTTCCCGCCAGCCGGATCTTCTGGTCGGCCTGGCAACCAGCAGGGATCTGCAGGCAAGACATGTAAATATTAAAAATAAAAAATAAAAATTGCTATATTTGATTATTTCAACAAAAAAAAAAATCTATTGATTAATTTACGTAGATAATGCACCAAGGCATTGGTAAGAAATCTATCTAACTATCTTTTTCTATCTATTTTCCTCCCTCCCTCCCTCCACCCCCTCAGTCTCACCGCAATGCTGATGGTCTCGTAGAGGCCCTGTGCCCGGGCGGTGCCCCCTAGGATGGCCTGGGCCACAGAGATCAGCACGTCAGAATGGATGTCCTGACCGTCCCGCCTGAACACTGGACTCCTCTGGACCTACGAGGGTGAGAGGTAACCAGAACCCCAATCAATCAATCAATCAAATCAATCAATCATTTCATAAATCGAGAATTAAACCCATGACACTAATCGTATTTGTGTAACACTTTCTACAAATACAATTGGATTGGAAGTGTGTGGCTGGTGTTTTTGTTTATGAGAAAAGCAACCAAAGGCTACTGTGTACTCAGCTCCACGCTACGCTAACAGCAGCTTGGTGCAGTGGACCGTACTCACTCTGAACGTGATCAGGATTTCTTTCTTCCCCACCGGCATGCGCACAGTCTGTCCCTCCTCCACTCCTGTCAGACAACAACACAAGGCACACAGGTTAATCTCTGTACTCCCAGGACGCTTTCATCACTTCAAATGACTCATCTTAAGCAATTCATGAGCACACACTCCCCCCTCAAACAGACACACACACACACACACACACACACACACACCTGCAGGCACAGGTACAGTGACAGTCTGTCTCTGCTTGGTCTGTCCCGACCCCCGACACAGCACGCAGGGCGTGATCATGATGGTGCCCTTCCCACCACAGCGGCGACACGTGGAGCGCATCATGAACGGACCTGTGTTTATAGACTCCTGTAGGGGGCAGTAGTGAGTGTCATTACCATAGAGTAACATCATGCGGCAAAATGCACCTGCCTGTCAAAACACAACGGTGTAATAGTTACAGGTTTCAAAGGACTATGTAAAGAGCTCTTTCATTGATGATTGCTAGCTAGTCGCTATGCTAGCATCGGACCCCGGATATGATAGACAGTTGGTTGCCGTGGCAGCATAAGGGTTCAGGTGAGGGTCAACGCCTCACCGTGCCGGTGCCGTTGCAGTAGTTGCAGTGTTGGACCTTGGTGCCCGGCTCGCTGCCTTTACCGTCACACCTGGGACACACGTCATCCAGGTTGATGGTGATCTCCTTGTTCACACCCTTGGCCGCCTGGGTAAACGACAGCTCCATCACAAACTGATGGAAGAGAGAAGGGGGGGGGGGGGAGAGTTAGTAATACTGCATAGTTGTTGCCGTAACATTTTGGTGTGAAATATGGATTCATGGACTATTACTCTGAATGGGAGAATCAGTCTGTTCTGGATCTCAGACCAGTGTCTAACCTCACCTCAGGCCTCTGTTCGAACATGCTGTTGAAGTCGAACCCCTTCCCCCCGGTGAACTCCCCGAAGATCTTCCTGAAGAGCTCCTCAGGATCCACATTGGTGGTCCCGGTTCGGTAGTACTGCTGCTGGCCGCCCCCCGCTCGCCCCGGGTCGAACCCTGCCGCCCCGTACGTGTCATACTGCTTCCTCTTCACCTCGTCACTCAACACCTGGGGGAGGGACAAACAAGATGATAGGCCAGTCGTTGTTAAGAGGGCGTGTCTCAATGTCAACACATAATCTACTTGAATTAAGAAGGCAGGTATACGAGTCTCTCTTGAGTACATCAAAACAAGAGCCACAGTATTTTGCCCCTGCCGTATATTGTTCACAGTCCACAGGACCAATAGAATATGTATATGTATTATATATGTATTATACCTATATTTTTTCAGTGTAGAATATAGTACTTTGATAGTATAGAGGTTGTCTATATCAGGGGGGCTATGACATGTTGACATGTCAACAACTTCCCTGTAGTATATCAAAACAAGAGTTCCAGTACAATGAATACTCTGTAAACCCGTAGGACCCATGAGCAGTATTGTCCCTCTAATAATTCTCCGTTACAGTTCCATCCATTGTTTTGATGCAGTTCTATAGTGGGTGTGTGTGTGTGTTTTGTACCTCATAGGCCTCAGCCAGCTTGCCAAACTTCTCCTTGGCCTGAGGGTCATCCTGGTTGGTGTCAGGATGGTACTTCTTCGCCATCTGCAGAGGGAGCAACCAATGGTATCAGCATCACTGTGACTGCTCAAGCCAAGAAAACACTGAGATAAAAACAGAATCTAATTAATAATGTGAGTGAATGCGTCATTTAGCATAAAGAGAGAACAATAGTCCGTACTGTATCGAACCTACTTTTATGTCAATATTCATAGTGACATCAAGGGAAGGATTTTTCTTCTTCAGAAGCCACCCATATAGCGACAAATTGTCCGTCTAGAGGCTGTTAAGATGCTATGCATCAAACAGTAGATTGTCTATTATGAAAGACTCTCTGACCTGATAGTACGCCTTCTTAATCTCTTTCTGGGAGGCTGCACGGGGGACCCCCAGAACATCATAGAAGTCCTGTTTGTTGGCAGAGGGGCAGCTAGTGTGGAAGGAATGACTGCTGAAGACATGGGGTGACCTCACTCCTGTGGAAAGAGGGGAGATATAGACATAGATTATTTATTAAATCATCATAATTCATATGAAAGTCCATGGTCCATCCTTGTGCAACGTGCATTGCATGTTGGGTAATGTTGTTTTGACAGCTCTGTCTTGGGCATACGGATAAAAACAATGCACTATCTGCCTATCAAGTAGTACAGTACACTAACACTACTAGTATAGGCTAATATTCGTCATATTGCACTGTCTCCAAGGACTATTGACTAGTGCATACTCAATTAAATCAAGAGTAAGTACAAGTAGTCCTCATAAATGGAGAAGGGCGGTTATGTCACGCACTAGTACAGCTGGCTAGTCAGAGCTTTGAGCTCTCTTTGGACTGAAAACAATAGTTGACACAGCACGTATCAACTCAAACACATGCCCTAATGTCGTCTACAACAGGCGGATGAATGGTCATTTCAGCAGCTTGCTTGCGAAAACTGGTGGCGAAGTTTAGCAGCTGAAGTCAAGTCCCCCTCCAGTCCCCCTCTCTCTCACCTGTCAACCCTCTCAATGTCATGGCATTTCCAGGTCTCCAACAGCTCAAGTTTCCCCCAATTTTGCACCGCTGTGTCCCCAACATCGACGTGATACATGCGTGTCCATGTCGTGCGGTGGCAAGCAACGAGCAAGCCCGGTGCCCAGAAGAAACTGCTACCGATAACCAGCGTGATGTGCAGCGAGCAGACGAGGACGCCATCTTTGCGTCACTACAGTGTCAAAGGTCGACTGTGCATTGCGCAAGTGCGAGATGGAACTGTGTGGGTGTGTCTGAAACCATTCTGATACTTTCTTGTCTCTACCTATGATATTCCAGTCCACCTTCAGTTTTCATGGATTTTCCTAAGATTCACGCTAAATATGGTTGACTGTGATTCTGTTTAGTAGCTATTTCTTTCACAAAAAATAGTTTCAAACAGTCAACAAATCCAATTTAAAATGTCATATAGGCCTAATATGTTTTGCTCATTAACGTGATGATAGAGCTCTCATAGATAATGTTGTGCATCTATTGGACGGATCATAACATTAATTCCATTCATCATCTACATGTTAACAGTACCTGATCTCTTATAAGTGTAAACTAAAAAGTGTAACTAAATGACTCCTTAATTAATCAGTTTTCTCATCCATTCCTTTCTTCCGTCCCCTTCTTCTCTTTTTCCCTATTTTTGCAGTATTCCCTACACTGGGGATATCCTTACACCTACAAATGTATGTTTCCACCACCCCTGCAAGCAAAACCTGTCTGTGCTGGCCCCTTGCCTCCCTCTCTCCTTCCTCATCCTGAGCGTCTACAACCGTCATAATCAGCTTCCATGTGTCATCTTCCTCATCCTCATCCTCCTTATTCTTATCCTCCTGGTCCTCATCCTCCATGTTCTCATTCGTGCTGAATGCAAACGTTTATTGTAATGGCCTTTCTGCACTGAGCCAAGCATGTCCTCCCCTGAACAGTAGATGGCGCCACTTATCCATGAGTGATCCGTCTCAGACACAACATCAAAGCCATTGAGAGTGACCTCACCGCTGATTTCATGGGTCCCTCTCTCAAACTCAGTGGCTGATCTGACCAGCTGCCTTAATACCCCATGTCAAGCTCAAGAAGGGACTTATAACCTTGGCAACTAGAGTAATCTAATCTTTCCATGAATTTGACTGGACATCAGCCCAGTGTGTCCTGCGGTGAAAAGTCAAAGGTTATGATGGGGGGGTTTGGAGTTCAAAGTATCCAAGCTGCAGGGAGAGGTCAAGACCAGGTCAGGCCTGTTTTGTGTGGTTATAAGATTGACCGCTGTAGAACCATAGGTGGTCGCTGAGCCGACTGACCAGCCGGGATTGACAGGAGGACCGCGTGGGGTTGTTTTCGGGTTGGGCTGTCTGCCTGTGTGAACTGACATGAAAGGCTCAAGTATGGCGAGGTGGAATCAAAAGGAATGTGTCAGCGTTA
>NC_139676.1:9553408-9555908 GCF_951799395.1 Argentina silus
AGGCATGCTATCGCTTTACCATAACCCCACACCCCCCCTTTCCTATGGACCACTGGAAATCCCATCAAATCCTATCATAAATTGACCTGTGTTCTCATGAAGATGGCTTCTTTTCCCCTCTCTTACACACACACACACACACACACACACATGCACACACACATACACACACACACACACACACACACATACACACATACACACACATGCAGACACACACACACACACACACACACACACACATGCATGCACACACATTTACACACACATATACACACACACACACACACGTGCACACACACATACACACACACACACATGCACGGGCACACATTCTTGATATTATGAGAGTTGTTTTATTAGGTGGTAGGTACTCTATTCAATGACATTGTGCTGACTCATCTTTCTTCATCACACCGTTCATCGTCCAATCATATCCAGACTTACAGTACCAATGCCCTCAGTTAACATCGCACCACAGGGTCAGATTTCCATCACGGCCTCATCTCTCCTCCCCCCTCCCACTCCCTCTCTCCCTCTGTGATAGCCTCTCCTCAGGCCTCCCCCCCCCCCCTCCCCTCCCCTCCCCTCCCTCTCTCCCTCTCCCCCTGCTTGCCCTGCAGGCACGGCCCAGCCATTCTTTATTGCCTCTTCCTCAGATGTCTCTCTCTCCTAATCTCCCCGGGTTTAGGGAGACATGAAAGACACTTTGCTCCTCACTTCCCCGCTGTTTGATCCTGTATATGAGACTCAGGCATCCTCTTCATCGGTAGGACAGAAAAAAAAGAAAACAAGAGGAACAAAGGAAGAAAATATTGTGTTTCTGCCAATATGAAAACAGAGATACGTTCCTGGCCAAAATGGATGTCTTTTTGTTTTGAAGTCGCAGGCGCTTTGAGTTGACTCATGGATATGTTTTTTTTTTAAATATTGTTATAATCTGTTGCGATGAAAGAAGGTTGAAAGAGTGAAAGGAGGAGGCGGGGGGGGGGGGGTGGGGGGGGGGATTGTGCAGTTGAGACCTGTTGTGTGTCATCTCATATCAAAGTCATGTGGCGAAAGGAAAAGGATCACAAATCATGATTTCAGGGTCAATATGCAAAGGAAGGTATTCATGGACAGAAATCACCTTTGACCTCTGTACACATGTACCTTATGCACCACCGAAAGAGGAGGATGAGAGGAGGAGGGGAGGGAACGAGGGAGTTCGGAAAGATTCCATACTTTCCTCCCCTTGTTTTGATATATTTGTCCAAAGCATGTCTGAAATTCCTTGGCAGGGCCAAAGCATCACCGTGCCAGTGGAGAAATTAGATTTTTGATGGAAAGAAGGGAAGAACAGAGGACGGAGGAGTAAATGAGCAAAGGAGTAATAGAGGAGATTTGGGGCTCCAGCTAATGGATCCTTCAGGAGAGCTGATCCCTCAGGAGAGCTGATCCCTCAGGAGAGCTGATCCCTCAGGAGAGCACATGGGCAGGTAGACAGGCTGTGTGTGTGTGTGTGTGTGTGTGTGTGTGTGTGTGTGTGTGTGTGTGTGTGTGTGTGTGTGTGTGTGTGTGTGTGTGTGCATGGGGATGTGTGGGGGTGGGGGTGGGGGTGGGGGGTAGATAGTGGGGTGGACAGGGGGGTGATTGGTGTTCCCTCTTTGTTAAGGTAAGACAACTCCCCCCTCCCTCCCCCACTACTCCCACCCCCTGAGCCCCCCTTGTGTGAAAGCGTCTCAGTGGAATCTCATCCCCCTGCTCAAGGCAAGCTGGCACCTGACTGGTGGACAAAGCAGGGGTCAAGGGTCACGAGTCAAAGGTTAAGAGAGGAGTCCCAACGTGGAAGTGGATGAATGAGCGTTAAATCACGTTGGATCAATTTATCTTCTTCTTATTAACTCAATGAACTATAAAGTTCCTTTGGAAACTTCAAGTCCATCCTCTTCATATTGAGCAGTGATTGATGCCTGAACATTCAATGTGAGATGTTTGGGAGTCAGTGAGAAGTTTGAATCCACATTAAGAAGGTTCTCTCTCTCTCTCTCTGTCTCTCTCTCTCTCTCTCTCTCTCTCTCTCTCCATCTCTACCTCCATCTCTTCTTTCCCCTTATTCGTGTCTCCTTATTGTTCTTGGTTGTTGTTCAAGTCGTTCACCCATCACTCCTCTCCTCCTCCTGCCGTCTCCTCCCTTGTTTTCTAAACGTTGTGCTCTAATTGTGTTCTTCCACTTCTCCCTCTCTGTTTCCTCCATCCACCTTTTCTCTCTCTCCTCAGAAGGTTCCACTTGAGAAAGTGATGTTCTCCATCTTGCCCAAGAACAGCAGGGCAGGGCTAGACATCCCTTCAATGGAGCAGAAATGGCCATGTCTTTTCTTTTTCTCTGCCTTTCTTTCTTTACTTTCTGTCTTTTCTTTCTTTCTTTCCTTCTTGCTTTCATTCTTTCTTTCTTTCTTTCTTTCCTTCTCTCTTTTATTTGCCAGACCTTCATCTGAGGTCGGTACTTAAACCCTGGCAG
>NC_139676.1:9567380-9569880 GCF_951799395.1 Argentina silus
TGTGTGTGTGTGTGTGTGTGTGTGTGTGTGTGTGTGTGTGTGTGTGTGTGTGTGTGTGTGTGTGTGTGTGTGTGTCACATCCTGGAAATGAGCCTGACAGTCCAAGACAGGTCATTTTAATTCAATTATAAACACCCACTCCTCACGCTTCTGATGTGTCCTCAGTGTTTGTGTGTGTGTGTGTGTGTGAGTGTGTGTGTGTCTGTGAGTGTGTGTGTGTGTGTGTGTGTGTCTGTGAGTGTGTCTGTGAGTGTGTGTGTGTGTGTGTGTGTGTGTGTGTGTGTGTGTGTGTGTGTGTGTGTGTGTGTGTGTGTGTGTGCGTGCATGTGTGTGTGTGTGGGTGTGTGTGTGTGTGTGTGTATGTGTGCATGTGCATGCATGCCCGTGCATATGTTTGAGTGTGTGTGTGTGTGTGTGTGTCAGTGTGTGTCAGTGAGAGTGTGTGTGTGTAGCTACGCCTACGTGCAGGAACTCATTTGCTGTGTGTGTGTGTGTGTGGTGGTGGAACACAAAGCCGTGCTCCTTCCCTCTCTTCCCCCTGACACACAGGAATTTGAGCATGAATTATACATAACAACACAGCGGCCATTCAGCCCTGCGCTCCACTAATAATGGCCAGCATGACAACAGCATAATGAAGTTAGCCACTTGACCCCCCCAGCGCCGGGGAGCCGTCACACACACCATTTGCATTTCAATAATGCCAGAATTAATGGTGGAGCTGTAGTCCCTGAGGAATTGAAAAATTAAAAACTATTTTTTTTTGTCAAAATGAATAAGTAGATAGGAGTAGGTCTAGAGTAGCCTAAGTGATACTTGTAGGCTATATTATTAAGAGTAGACATTTCATCTCTATCTTTTCCTAAGCTTTCCTATAGATTGTTCATGCAATGTAGTGCCGTTCTTGTTTATGACGGTGTTCTGTCGTGAAAAATGAGTTTCAATGCGCAGCAGTCACAGAGTTCACGGTGGCAGCCTGAGCGCGCGGCGCCGCGAGCAGCGGGACAGGTCCGCCCGTCTCCTAGCAACAGCCGGTGAGGCGTTTTTAGTCACAGACAGCCCACGAGAGGGGACAGGAAAACATCCTCTTTTGTGCAATGTGGTGCAGCAACTAATTCATCGATTCATCAGGACCATGACTGTCATGCTTTTTAAAACACAAGCAGCCAACCTAACACCTCTCCCTCCGCCCCTATCCCCTTTGATTGTCTGCGGAGTGTAGACTACAACGACGGACCTGGATGAAATCTATAATGAAGCGCTTTTACCTACGGAGTCTATCTCCAGCAGCCGCTGGAGGTCGCTGATGCTGCGGATCTCGCTGCGGGACAGTCGCTCCAGCAGCTCCCGGGGGAGAGGGACCTCCTGGAACAATACAGAAGACATCAATCACTCATTCGTTTGAAAGGAGACACAATTAAACCGAAAGTTGATTATACGTTCTCTAGAGACGCATAATGATGAAGCGTTGAAAGGAGTGGATCAACTAGGAATCTGCTCTGCACGTGAGAGGGGGTGGGAATTCAATTAGTCTCATACTTTGCACTTGTTGCTCGGTGTGTTGCGCAAATTTGGCAGAATGTACGTGAAGAGAAGAGAAACATCACAAACCTACATTGGGATAGTTGCATATGATCGACCACTTGTGCGTAATTACGCAGTGAAAGTGGAGAATGGTGATTTTTCAATCTTTATCCAAACGCACTATGTTCCATTGTGATACGTATTGAATCATATTGCACAAGAAATCTAAATATTTGGATTAACAAAAAATACACCACAACACATGCAGACTCATGCAGCAAAAGGACCTGCAGCACTTACAGTGAAATATGCAGAATATCAATGCACTCAACTATCGTTTCAGTAATGTGTATTTGTGCACTTGTAAAAGTCCTTTACCTCAGCAGCGGTGCGTAAAAGGCACAAGAAGCAGGCAAGGAAGTGTATGAACGCGGCTCTCATCTCCTTTCAAGTCCGCTTGACTCCAAAACGAGAGAAAGTTCCAGTGCAGGAGCCGAGGCGTCGCTCCCAAACCCCGGGATTCCAGTACCATCCCTCGGGAGGAGCAGCCACCTCCACGACGCTACAGTCGTCGTACTGGTGGTATAGGCAAATTGGCAAAGTAGGGCTGTCTTGGATAATTCCTTGGACTCACATTTAAAAATGAAGGTATATTGAAGTCAGATGTATTTTATTACTCCTCGTTTGGCAGCAACAGAACAGGTGATGGGTCGAAATGATTGCACCTACAGGTGAAGCATCGCTGAGAACATCCTGATATGAGAAAATGCATCATTTTTGTCGGTGATAATCCACTCTATGTGAAGACTCCTTGTCGCGGCTCTGCATGGAAGCCTTTATGCATGTTTGCACTTTAAGCGCAGAGTTTGATATTGGGTAATATCCATGCAATGGAAACTTCTAAAAACAAAAACTTCGTTTGTTTGCGTTAAAATCTTTAAAATTGAGATTTTAAAAACCCGATGGAAAGCTGTCG
>NC_139676.1:9579880-9582380 GCF_951799395.1 Argentina silus
TCTCAATGATAATTGTCCAAAACACTTAAATTAGGCTTTAATTATGGTCATGACGTCTTGGTTACCAGTGTGACATGTTTTTAGGCTAAATTGTATGTTGTACTGTATGTTAATAGGGGCACAAGATAAAGATGTATCTATTTCAAAACACTGATTCGTTTTAGGAGTAAATTAGCTAAATTATGCTGGCATAGTCGTCTCACCCTGAAGGCAGAGAGTGGAAGTAGAGGTAATTATGATTGCATTGCAAAAAAAATCACCTTGAAATGCTGAGTGATGAACTATAACAACAGCCGCTAGTGTGTACATTATTAGTCATATTTAAGTGTGTTGGCATAAGAAGAGATAGCACACACGTACGCACGCACACATATACAGACACACACACACACACACACACAGACACACATGCACGCACACACACATACACACACACACACACACACATACAGACACACAAACATACACGCACGCACACACAGACACATGCACGCGCACACACACACGCACACACACACACACAAACACACACACACACACATACAGACACACAAACATACACGCACGCACACACAGACACAGACGCATGCACGCGCACACACACACGCACACAAATACACACACACACACACACACACACAAACAACATAAAGATCCCAAGTGAAGTGTGTTTTACTCTGACATTGTCAATGTCAAGCCTATCTCTATTCTATCTTAGATAAACAGCAGCCAAGTAAAATGATGCAAATGTTAGCTACAACATTAGCTAGCTCTCTTTGATCTGATAGCCCCACCTGTTGCTCATAGGAGGGGTGAGTCAGTGGGCGCGTGGGTGAGCACTCAGGTGGAGAGGTTTAGCGTAATTATATACACTATTGTAGTAGTGACTTTCATGTTTGAAGTGAGGGTTGAAAGGGTTTTCTAGGAATGAACCTGGAGAGGTGTTGTTATGGGTTGACCACATAAGTGTGAATTAAATTATTACGCTATCACCTGAGAACAGGTGGCAAAACACACACTTTGGTGTCAGTTGAATAATTCTGAAATCATTCGTGACAAGCAGGGCTACTGAAGGTCCAGTGTACGGTAGCATCATGGACTTGGTAAGTAATGTATGTTGTAAAACATGGTATGAGAAGGGTTGGACGGGACTATAGCCTCAGCTGAAACGCTTTAGTAATGTCACAACAGTAGCAGGCTTAGCGCTGGTTGTACATGACTGGTTAAAACACTCCACATTTCAGATGACATATTGCTAATCTGCTTTATGGCTAGCTTTGCTCCAATCCCGCACTGCCTCTCTCTCTCTCAAGCTCTACCCTTCCCTATTTCTCTCTCTCTCTCTCTCTCTCAAGCTCTACCCTTCCCTATTTCTCTCTCTCTCTCTCTCTCTCTCTCAAGCTCTACCCTTCCCTATTTCTCTCTCTCTCTCTCTCTCTCTCAAGCTCTACCCTTCCCTATTTCTCTCTCTCTCTCTCTCTCTCTCAAGCTCTACCCTTCCCTATTTCTCTCTCTCTTTCTCTTTTGTGTTCTCTTCCCGTCATCTCCCTTTCTCATTTGGTGCTTCTGTAATTTATTTCAGCCTATCATGGAGGCCTATTCTCATTGTCTGAACCAAGCCTGTGTGTCTCTCTCTCTCACACACACACACACCCACACCCACACACACACACTGTGGCCTTGGCTCTCCCTGACTTACTTTCCTGTTTCCTTGTTGTGTTATGGCTGGGCATAAGGCTCCCAGGGTCTTTTCACCAACAATCCCCCTCTCCTTCCTAACCCCATACCAGCTCTGCCCAGTCCCAGCCCACACACACACAAAAACACATGCGCGCGCGCACACACACACACACACACACACACACACACACACACCACACACACACACACACACACACACACTGCACCTGCTATGGGCGTGAGCGTCCATCTTTTGGGATCAACTGGACTTTAGCCGTCACAGGGGGACATCCCTTGTCTGAGCACAGTTTTCCAGTGGGAAGTATTACAGCATACAGTGGATAGACACATGGATGAACACAATACACAGCTCACGAGTTGGTAAAGCCATGAAATGACGTGGTGAAATCATCAGAATTAGGCAGTGAACATGTTTTGAATGGTTTGGATGTTGAGGCAGATATTATCTCATAACCACAAATTCATATCAAGGTCCATCCTCTTGGGTTCCAGTCTTTGACACACATATTGCATCCCCTAGAGGCCATATTGCAGAATTGCAGGCAGCGGAGATCTGCTCTCCGAGAGTACCTTGAGAAGCAGTTTGTATTCTGTGTCATGACCCAGGAAATTAAATCAGGATGCACGCACGTGTGTGTGTGTGTGTGTGTGTGTGTGTGTGTGTGTGTGTGTGTGTGTGTGTGTGTGTGTGTGTGTGTGTGTGAGAGAGAGAGAGAGAGAGAGAGCAGATTCACTAGAGAGAGTAGAGAGAGAGAGAGAGAGAGCAGATTCACTAGAGAGAGTAGAGAGAGAGAGAGGC
>NC_139676.1:9589880-9634880 GCF_951799395.1 Argentina silus
TGTGGGAAACATACAAATAAGGTGCGTCCCAATAGTCTTCCTTTTATTCCTTGCATCCTCCCTCCTCGCTTCCTTCTTCTCGAAAGCCATTGGAGGAGAAGATCCTCACCTTGGACAATCTCCTCCAAAGGGAAATAGAGGACCGACTATTGGGATGCAACATTGGAGTATTGACAGACTCTCTTCTGTGACAACATCTTTGCCAAGAAGAAACAGTGGCAGTAGGAAAAAAGGACAGAGAGAGGACAGCAAGATGGTGAAGGAGATAAAGTGAGAGGGTAAAGAAAGAATGGATAAGCATGAACAGAAAATAAAGACAACAAGAAAGAGCTTTAATAACAACAAATATGTGGTGTGTGTATTTAGGGATACAATCGAATGGAGAACAAAGAGATTGTACTACTCATTGTACTAACATTCTCAGAACGGGCCAGGTAGGCATTGTTGGAGAAGACGAAGCGTTGGTCTCTGCGGCCCGCGATCTTCAGGTCCACCGCCAGACTCAGGTCTTGGGGAGGGGGTTTCTGGATCAGGTAGTCAGACAGAGCCTGCAGCACTACCATGGTGGGCTGGGGAGAGGGAGAGGGGAGGGAATGGAAGGGGAGGGGAGGGTTACATTCATTTTATATACAGTACTGTAGATAGATAGATAAAGAGATAGATACTTTGTTGTATCTATCTATCTATCTATCTATCTATCTACAGTACTGTACCAACATGTTGTCATCTAAAGGTTTTGTCCCAGTTGACATGAACATTAGGTTGATTCAAGCGTCTGTATCCCTGCTTAATAATAATTTCAGGTAATAACGGAACCATTCAGGAACAAAAGAACCAGTTTACTTCTTACTGAAGTCCCAAGGTGAGTCCAAGATGACATCACACGTGACATTGCCTGTGCATGTGTCCCTAGTGACATCACTCAGGACTGTACCTGCGTGGAGCCGTAGCCTCCGCCCCTCCTGCGCTGCTCGTTGAGCCAACGGAAGGGCGCCGCTGCCTCCCCCATGTGACCGCTCTTCACCATGGCCAGGAGGGCGTAGCCTGTGGCCTCCAGAGTGAAGAGGCTGTTGTCACTGTCTGGCCAGTGGGTATGGTCTGGGGGGGAGAGGATAGAGAGAAAAGATGGGAGATGGGGGGGGGGGAGAGAGAGAGAGAGAGAGAGAGAGAGACAGAGAGAGACAGAGAGAGAGACAGAGAGAGAGAGAGAGAGAGAGAGGGTGGAGTTGCTATATCACCTGCATTCTTTTGATAATGTCAACGAACGAGTTAACATCAGCATTACAGCCACTCCTGGTGGTGGTCTCTGAGTACTGCAGTAGCTACCTGGAGTGGCTGATTTGCGTAGCTGGTGCATGAAGACGTTAGTCTTGTCTGTCAGGGACATGGCGTAAGCAGTGATGGCCACGCTGTAGGGTCTCCTCAGCTTTGGTAACATCCTCCTCAGGTAGTCTGCTGCTTTCTGGATTCCCGACTGTTAGAGGAGAGAGGGGTAAGGGGTAATTCTGGATCTGTGTGTGTGTGTGTGTCTGTGTGTGTCTGTATGCGTCTGTGTGTGTGTGTGTGTGTGTGTGTGTGTGCACATCTGTGTGTGTCTGTGTGTGTGTGTGTGTGTGTGTGTGTGCGTGTGTGTGTGTGTGTGTGTGTGTGTGTGTGTGTGTGTGTGTGTGTGTGTGTGTGTGTGTGTGTGTGTGTGTGTGTGTGGCTGTCGCTCTCCTTACGTTATGCCAACACACTTAAATATGACTAATACTGTAGGACTACACACAAGCTGCTGTTGTTATAGTTTATAACTTATTTATAACTCATTTTGACATTTTACATTTACACTTTAGTCATTCAACGCTCTTTTCTAGAGCCACGTATGCACAATAGGTGCAGTTGTCTAAAGTCAGTGAAACAATATATCACAATCATTGCAAGTAGGCTAATCATTGTGCACAAGTGCAGGTATTTATTAAGTGCAGGTCCCTCACAAGTAGGAAATGTTGGGAAGTGCAATGGTGGTTATTTGAACAGTGCCTCTACTCCCACTCTAGCAATCTGAATTCATCTACTGTAGGTGTAGTTGCGCAGATGTCTCACACGCGAAGCGTATGAAGAAACGCATGCCCTAATATCGGGACAGATTCGTAATTATTTGAGTTGAGTAGATTCTGCGATTACAACAGATTAATAATGAGTTATTTGATTAGGATAGCAGTATGTTGTATTGTAGCATACAAGTACCGTACGTGTACTGTGCGTAGTCCTACTTTGAAGTCCCCGAACTCCGTGCGTAAAAAGATATCCAAATTACCAGTAGCCTAGGCTACAGATTCCCAACCGTGATATGCTGACTGTGTAACGCATAAAATGGATTCATGTTGGAAATTGCTCATGGTCCCACAATTAAAAGTAAGAAGTTGTAAGGCAGCAGATTTTGACGAAACAATAAATAACACTAACCCTAACCCTACATTTTAAAAACTGTTCACTGGTGCAGGTGTACGCAACATACGTAACCTATTAGATATAGGAGCAAAACAATATTTGAAGCATTCAAACGATCTAAATGGCCACTTTATTGTCAATATACATTATTTTACACTTTGCAAAAAAATGACCACGTAATTTTAGAATATTGGCAAAGCGAGAACATTTTTTAGCACTGCGTGGGGATATGCTGGGCATTGTTGTCGTGACAACGGACGCAACAATGCCCCGACGTTTAATGCGCAATAAAAACATAATGATTCCAAAATAGTATTCAGACAAGACTGCCTTGATTTCACACTCAACTTTTCAACCGATTAATTAGCATGCCTTTATTCACAACAAATTAAAGATGGAGAGAGGAACGATTGTTGATCTGCTTAGATCAAAGGACAACACGATTTTTCACCTAAGACAGACCCTCCAAAATATGTCTACGGGAGACTTTATAGGTAACAATATGCAGATGTGTAGGCTCCAGATGGAGAGAAAGAGCAGAGAGATGACTGCACAGTACCAGGCCGCTCTGAGTGAGAAAGACAAGAAGCTCTACTCTCTCCGGCAGCTCCTAGACAACTACCAGCTAAATGAGCAGAGAACCATCAGGGCCCTGGAGGATAGGTGGAAGAAGGAGAGAGAAGGTCTAGAGACGGGGAGGAGGCATGTTGTCGAGTGGGGACTCTCCACCTTCAAACAAAAAGATGACGTCATTCTTTCTCTTGGCCTCAAAGTGGAGTCCCTTGAGAAGGAGGCCGAAGCTACCAAGGAGAGAGAGAGGAAATGGGTGGAGGAGAGGAGCGAAATGGAGAGCAGGGTGAGAGACGTAGAGGTGAGGGAGATATTCAGGGTCAAAGAGAAAGAGAAGCAAATCAACTATCTCCTTCAGGCTATGGAGAGGTCTAAAAGAAAACAGGACAAAATGGCCAAAGCCCACACAGACCTCCAGAACCTCTGTGCCTCACAGGAGAAGAACTGGAGAGCAGAAAGGGAGGAGATGGAGAGGCAGGCCAGAGAGGCAGAGCAGAGGAAGATGGAGGAGAGAAATGGGATGACCACCCTCCAACAAACCCTGGAGTCTCTACAAACCCAACTGGATGACATGTCCAAGGCCCACGTGGACCTCCAGACCCTCTTAGCTGCTCAGCAGGAGGAACGGAGAATGGACAATAAAGAGAAGACCAGAGAGATAGATAGTCTCAGCGAGGCCCTCTACTCTTCCCAACTCTACTCTGTTCAAATGGAAAAGTCCGCTAGCTGTCTCCGGGCCCTCTCTGTGAGAGAGAGGAAGGAGATGAGGGAGATGATGAACAAGGCTGTGGAGAAGTGTCTGACCAAGGAGAAAGAGGTGGAGACCTTGGAAAGAGAGAGGGAGGAGCTGCGACAGCTGCAGAAGCTGAAGGACTGCGAGGATGAAAAGGAGAGACAAGAGATGAGAGATCAGCTCGCCATGAAGGCCATAGAGCTGGAGAAAGCTGAGAAAAAGGTACAGTACTGGCACTTCAATGAATCATTGGACTTATCTACATTACTTTATTGAAAACAGGGTCAAAAACAGTTGACCATCATGTTATAAAGCCCGAAGTTGTTGTCATTATGTGGTTTTGTATTTTAATACCATATCTCGTTTCAGATCCATTCAAGGAAAGGATTCATGAAGTTCTTCAAGCGACAGAACAGGGCCGACATCCCGGATGGAAAGAAAGTGAATGGCAGGAATGAGAGAGAGAAGAAAAAGAATGAGTCCTGTTAAGGATGATTGCTGTCCTTCTTTTTATTTTTGCAAACCCTCCCCACCACCCCCACCCCCCCCCCACGCACACTTTTGCTACCTTCCCATCACCCCCCTCCCCCCCAGTTCTGTCCTCCAGCCCCCCAGCCCTCCAGCCCCCTAGCCTCCAGCCCCCAGCCCCCTAGCTCCCCAGCCCCCTAGCCTCCAGCCCCCAGCCCCCTAGCTCCCCAGCCCCCTAGCTCCCTAGCTCCCTAGCCTCCAGCCCTCCAGCCCCCTAGCCTCCAGCCCTCCAGCCCCCTAGCCTCTAGCCCCCTAGCCCCCAGCCCCCTAGCTCCCTAGTCCCCAGCCCTCAGCCCCCAACTCTCTCTCCCTCCCCCCTCCTCCCTCTCTCCATCCCTAACCATAACCCTAACCCTAACCCAATTCTCCTTATAGTCTTATTTTGATCCTTATAGCATTTTCTGTCAAATGGACTGAGATAAATAAACCATCTGATTATCTCCTAAACACCATGACTGAAGTACATCATTGACTTGTATTCTTTTTCCATTGTGTTTATCATCCACCCACTCTCATTCAAGTTCACTTTGTTCTAGCTTAGACTTCCACAGTCTCAATGTCTAGCTCTCATTTAGCCAGTCTGAGTAATGTGCGTGTGTGCCTGCATGTGTGTGTGTGTGTGTGTGTGCGTGTGTGTGTGTGTTTGTTTGTGTATGTCTGTTTGCATATAGGTAGACGTGTGTGTTTGTGTGTGTGTGTGTGTGTGTGTGTGTGTGTGTGTGTGTGTGTCTGTGAGTGTTTTGTGAGTGAGACCATACCTGCATGGAGACCCCATCACCATTACACTGCAGTCCAGCAGCCTTGGCCTCAGACAGGGCAATGAAGACAAAGGCTGTGAGAGTGGTCTCTGACTCTGTACCACGGACCCCCCCCTGGAAACAAAGATAGAGAGAGGTGTGTGTGTGTGAGTGTGCACGCAAGCTTGTGCAAGTTTGACAAGTACAATATGTGTGTCTGTGTGTGTCTGTGTGTGCGTGCGTGCATTAGACAGACTGTCTCACTGTCATGCTGGTGGTGTAGACAGCGTTGTCCTCTCTGAAGGCTCCAGAGGACTTCTGCTTGTTGTTCAGCAGGTAGAGGAGAGGACCACACACATGCTGTTCATCCAACTCTATGATGGAGCGGGCCATGGAGAACACCTTCACCACGTAGGCCGTGATCCTGGGGAGAGACATGTGTGTGTGTGTGTGTGTGTGTGTGTGTGTGTGTGTGTGTGTGTGTGTGTGTGTGTGTGTGTGTGTGTGTGTGTGAGTTACTGACGTACTCTCTGTCCCTAATGAGTCACTGATTACAAGCTCATGACTTAGGAGAATGAATATGATGAATATGATCAGATGACAATACCATGTGCTTGCACCTTCCTTCCTGTAGGGGGGGTAAGAGTTGTCGCTTTTGCGATACACCAGCTGATTCTCATAACCTGGACGGGAAGGCAAGGCAAAGAGCATGAACATGGACGCTCAATCAAACCTCCCTTCAACCCTTCTTCTCAGGGACATCTATCCATCTTTTATCTTCGTTAACAGTCCATTTCTATCCATCCATCCATCCATCCATCCATCCATCCATCCACCCACCCACCCACCCTCCCTTCCTCTTTCCGTATGACCTATCATCCCTTCCTCCCTCCCACCCCCCCCTCCCTCCCTCCCTCCCTCCCTCACCTCTCTTGATGTATTTGATAGCCTCCTCCCTGCGCTGGACGCCCACGCTCTGCCAGTCATTGGAGCGGTCCAGGTAGCGGGTGGCTATGAGGGGCAGAGTGATGCTGGCCAGGTTCTGCTCCACACAGCCCCCAGGCATGCGGATTAGGGAGGCCAGAGAGTCGTCACTGATGGAGTTGTCTATGGTGTCTGCTAGCAGGCTCCCTGAATGGTGCACAACAGAAGACGGAATGGTGGGACAGGATAGAACGGAATAGAATTCAAATAGAATATCGTGTAACAAGAAGAGAATAGAACGGAATGTTGTTGTGTTATAATGCTGCGTTGTGCCGCTCCATTTCAGTGACTTGCGTTTTGTCCTTCTCTTTTATTATATATTTAATATATATAAGTGTTGGGACGTTCAATTTGAAATCTTGAATCAAAACCGTCAGTTACCTCTGATGTTGATGACTGTCTCGGGCTTTGAGTTTGGAACCAAGGAGTTCAACTCCACTTTATCCACCTGAATCACTTGTTTCCCATCTGGATACAGAGGTAGGAAAGGAAACTCGTGAGAGATTGTTTGTGAGGTGGTCGTTGGAAACATGACGGTTGAAAATGTCATTGGCATCTACTCACCACTGCCCCCTTTGGCAGATGGGTTCAAAATAAAAGTCTGAACCTTCGTCTTCTGCACCCCCTCTACCTGTTAAGAGAGTTTAGAAAAGGGGATGGAGATATTTAAATCATGAACTATTATGCCTATTATAACTATTATGGAGGTAGAAATCAGAGGACGGGCTCATTGTACAATAATGCATGGAATGGAATCACGATTTCTATGTCTTCCAGCCTCCCCTGCAACATGAATACACCTATGAAGCAAGCCGGGGGACCCTGCAGAGCCAGAGCCTCAACATCAGTCCTGCAAACAAAGCTACACGTCACACTGCACTGTGAACTACCCCCCCACTACACACCAGAACCTCTGATCATTTCACCAACCAAAAAAACTAGAGTGACTCACCACCACGCGTAGCCACTTCTGGACCCTGTCCCCTCCAAACATCTCTCTGCCCAGAGCCATGACCTCCAGCAACAGCTTGCCAGCCTTCAGTGGCACGATGGTGTAGGGAACGACCAGGGAGGAGCCGGCGGGCACATTCACATCCTGGGTGTGCCTCTCGTTGAATGCCACACTGCACATGTCCTCCGTCTTCAGTAGCACCACTTTTACCTGGTTGGAGTGGAGAGACCAGGGCACAAAATGGCCGCCGATGCTATGGTCAAGGCACAAAATGGCCGACAGGAAGTGAACTGAGTCGGGATAGAGGAAACACATGTACTGTACACTACTACGTGGATGTGTATAAAGAGCTTATATCTAGGTTATCCAGGCTTGTTCCCAGTCAGGACACACCGTCAGGAAACACTCAAGTGTGATTCACGTTACTGTAATCCTACAGGGCAACAAGTGAAATTTAAGATTTAAGGTGTGTAATTAAAGGTGAGGTGAGAGGCAAGCTTACATCCATGGCCTCAGTGCCGTAGTTGTGCAGCACAGCTTTGACCTCTACATGTTCATGCCTGGCCACAGAGTACGGCAGCTTGAGGTCCACAAAGAAACGCCTCCACGTCCGCATGTTGTACGGCTCAGCCACGCAGAAACCTCAGGGGGGGTTACAAGAAAAATGAGTGTGTGAGTGTGTGTGTTTCTCAGTCTTTGTGTTTGTGTGTGCATGTGCGTGTGTGTGTGTGTGTGTGTGTGTGTGTGTGTGTGTGTGTGTGTGTGTGTGTGTGTGTGTGTCTACCTGTGACAGGTGAGGAGCTGATGGCTATAACCCCCCACTCTGTGATGGTGTCAGGGAGAACATCGCTGAAAGGCAGCGAGGCCAACCTGGACGACAAACCAAAACAATGGCAGTTCACTCCCAAATACGACATTTATCGGTGTGGAAGTGTACAAAATATAAATGCTGTCTAACATGCCGACCGTTATGTTGGTATATCCACATTAAAAGCAATCAGGACAGGTAAGCGAAAATCACAAAATGAATACTGTTCCTATATTCGTTCTGCCCCTCACAGACCCAACATTATGAGGATAATGTGGATGGCAGGATTGATTAGAATGGAAACCTTCACTATTTTTGCAACGCTATGCGGGTCATGTGGGGCTGGTGTAATAGTAGGCTGTACTATGCATATATGCATAATAAATAATATTGTTTTTATGTTAAGTATACAGTTTATAGATTCATCATTGAATAGATCCCCCCTTCCTTTCCATTGTGTTGTCATAGCAATGTTATAGAAATAAAATCATGACAGAAACCGAGACTGTTCCGTTTTCAGCAGAACCAAATTGTGTTCTTGGGACTTCACTTGTGAAACATTACCTTTAAGGTAAACTAGCACAGTGAAACATTACCTTTAAGGTAAACTAGCACAGTGAAACATTACCTTTTAGGTAAACAGCTAAAGTAGAAGTCTGCTGGTCTTTGGACGCAAATACAGTGACACAAGATACACAACCTCCATCCCTCAGACACACTCATACACACACACACACACACACACACACACACACACACACACACACACACACACACACACACACACACACACACACACACACACGTTTTTGTTCATCGCCCTCCCTAGTTCATTGTCTCATCATGGAACACAAAAGCAGAAGGTCACTCTGTCGACTGTAAAAGCAGGACTTATTGCAATGTTCTGGGCTTGACAAAACACCATGCTGTACTCCAAATTATTTTTGGGGGGGGTGTTTTGGGGAAAATGAGAAAAGAGCATGTTTGATTTTGAGTTGTTTACTCAGCTATTCCCAGAGGAGGGTATGTTGCAACTGTTCCAGTTGAATCATGTCTGACTCAAGAAATCAATCCCTTAGCCCTTCTTGTAGAAATACTAACTCTGGTGTAAAGCAAAGTGGTGTAAGCAACATGCACTGGAGTAAGCGGAATGGCTCCACCCCCACTTGTCAAGGGGCGAGGCGGAGTGACACACACATTGCTTGTGCCTGCCTGAGCAAACCAATCCCAGGGCTAGGGGTCTTGGTTGAGAATAGAGCAATTATCCAAATATATTTGTTCACAAATAAAGATAAATAAATGTGCTTACTCCTCTGAGGATGGCAAGTTGGCAAGTTTGACCACATGACCTGGCTAGGCAAGTTCTTCCTGGTCAGGTCACATGGTTCTGCTTGGGATGAAAGACGTACCCATCTTTGCTGTCAGGGATGCTGGGAAGCCACAAGTCCGTCCACAGCCACGACTCGTAGAACTTGGACCGTAGGGTGACATCGCGCTCATCCGTAAACCCTTCCTCATCCTCGTCCTCATCGACATAGGGACGCATCTGACCCATTTGTGAATGCAAGCGTCTTTCCTGTATTACTGCAAAACAAACAATCTATCACTTCTCAAGACTTTTCATTACAGTGAACCATGCTTTCTGTTGCTGAAAGACAACTGTCTCTCAAAGCAAAACATTGATGTTGTTTTTAATATAATAATATATGCCATTTAGCTGACGCTTTTATCCAAAGCGACTTACATTGCAGTGAGTGCATACATTTTTCAGTATATATGGTCCCAGCAGGAATCAAACCCACAACCTAAGCATTGTTAGCACCATGCTCTACCAACTGAGCCACAGAGGAGGGCCAGGAGTTCAATTCAACTCAATTCAATTCAATCAGTTCAACTCAACTCAACTCAACTTAACACAAACTTTTAAATTCAAACTTTCACAAGACCTTTTAAAATGCACACCTCACAAATCCAAAGCATGGTGGTCAGCTATTTTCATCAGCAGGCTATTACCTGAATCGGTCTGAAAAACCCTTGCAGATACAGAGGTTATGATTCGTCTTTCCAGCATTTCTGCAAAACAAACAATCTATCACTTCTCAAGACTTTTCATTACAGTGAACCATGGTTTCTGTTGCTGAAAGACAACTGTCTCTCAAAGCAAAACATTGATGTTGTTTTTAATATAATAATATATGCCATTTAGCTGTGAGTGCATACATTTTTCAGTATATATGGTCCCAGCAGGAATCAAACCCACAACCAAGCATGGTGGTTAGCTATTTTCATCAGCAGGCTATTACCTGATTCGGGCTCAAAATCCCTTCTAGGTGCAGAGGCCATGATTAGGTAGTAGAAGGGATTGGTGGGTCTGGGGGGCGGGGTGGTGGTGGGGGGCAGAGTGGTGGGCTGGACAGTGGTGGGCGGGGGCCTGGGGTCGAACTCCTCGTTCCGGTAGCGGGAGCAGCAGTAACGGAATGCGCGGACGCACTCCCAGCCCTCGGTGATGTAGAGGGACCTGCGGGTGCAGGTGTAGGGCATGGGGACGTCTCGCAGGCCGTCCTTACAGCAACGACGGAGCAGCTTCTCCTTGTAGTGGGTCTCTGGTGGGGAGGGAGGAGGGAGGGAGGGAGGGAGGAGGGAGAGATGGAGAGAGAGGGACAGATGGAGAAATGGGCATAAAAACAGCAACACATCAAAGACGACATTATGCCAACCTGTCTTTGAGAAACAGAAAGGATATGGTGACTAGGGGTCAGAGAAAGAGAAGGGGGGAGGGGGAGAGTTAGACAGAGAGAGAGAGAGAGAGAGAGAGAGAGAAGGGGGGAGGGGGAGGGTTAGACAGAGAGAGAGAGAGAGAGAGAGAGAGAGAGAGAGAGAAAGAGGAGGGGGGAGGGGGAGGGTTAGACAGAGAGAGAGAGAGAGAGAGAGAGAGAGAGAGAGAGAGAGAGAGAGAAAGAGAAGGGGGGAGGGGGAGGGTTAGACAGAGAGAGAGAGAGAGAGAGAGAGAGAGAGAGAGAAAGAGAAGGGGGGAGGGGGAGGGTTAGACAGAGAGAGAGAGAGAGAGAGAGAGAGAGAGAAAGAGAGATAGTCCCGGGGTGAGTAACTCCATGCAAGGAGGGCTGCTGTGTTTTCAGGCTTGTGTTCCAACCCAGCTCTGACACACGGTTGCAATGAATCAACTGCTCAGTGTTCAACCATTCTCTCCTTAGGAACTGGGATGTGATGATGTCACTCACCCAGTTGAGCTCTGCGCTGCAGCATCTCAGCAGAGCGCCTCCTTCTGGCGCTGCGAGGGCATTGCAGGTCTGCAGAGAACAGGATGAAAAGATAAGGTCCCGTCAAACACATGCCTCCATCTAGTCTTCCTTGGTGTTATCACAGGAAGGGACTGGATAAGTTAAAAAAAAAAAGGTTTCCACATCATTGCGTTATGTAATCCAGTTCTTCTTCGATCCACCTGGTCTTTCTGTACAATATTCAATGTATTTAATACTTGGAGGAGCGAGAGAAGGAGAGAAGGAGAGAAGGAGAGAAGGAGAGAAGGATGCACTGCTCAAGAGTTTGGGCCAAGGAGACGAGAGGAGGAAATGAAATAGCAAAAACAACGTCAGCCTAACCTTGTAACTTGACTTACTGTCTGTAGCTAACACACAGTTTTTACAAAGGCTAACACTAACACCACAACAAGAGCATATTAGGCTTAAACTGAATATGAAAACACAGTTAACTACGAAAATGGAATTTCACAACAAACTAACACAGATGTCAGTCCGTCCTGCTGCCTCCCTGGTCAAATATTAACTCTGTAATACACAACAAATATTTGTAACTCTGGCATATCTCTTTCACTGATGGTTACTTTTGATCATGGATTCCCAAAGTTTCACTTTAAGCAAACAAGACTTCGCAAACATGGCCTTTGGGTTCTTGCAGTGGAGGAGGGACAGGGACACACTGAAGGGGTAGCCTGCGGATCTTTTCCACATAGGGGTATATTGCATTAAAGAGGTGTTGCTGTTCTTAAACAGTAGCAAGGCAGAACTGACTGGCAACTAAATAGAACAACAAAAGAGGAAGTAAATGTTCTGTGAAGGCATACTTTCATGAAGTATTCTTGGTAGACAAACCAACTATACAAAATGTATAAAGCTTTTATGTACTTTATAGAGTACTGTATATTTTACTATTCTGACTGCACAATGAATTTTGCCAACCTGATTGATTGATTGATTGATTGATTGATTGACAAACCAAAACCCCTATGGACCGTGTGGGCGGGTACCTTCTCTAGGGTCAGTGGATTTTGCGTTGTTGGAGTAGAACAGTAGTCCTGCATTGGTGAACACCCCCATGTTGTCACCCCCTCCCCCTCGGGTGCAGCCCATATCAGCGCTCTCCACAGTGTCCCAGATCTGAGGGGTCACAGCAGGGTCAGGGGTCATCATAGATGTCTGACTGTGATTCAATGGAACTTGAGCAGTATTTCCATGCTTGAGATAAACAGACAGACAGACAGACAGAAGGGCGGACAGACAGACAGACAGATAGACAGAGAGACATACAAACAGATGGATGGACAGACAGACTGACTATCTCACCTTCCTCTGTGTGAGTCTCTGCTTGTTGAGCAGGAAGACGGCATTGTCCACTGCCACCAGGCTGACCTTGGCCCCTGGGTCACCCCTGACCTCCAAGTTAAATCTTTTCCCGGGCCGGTAGTACTCCGGAGGTCTGAGGCCCTGATACCCTACACTGAGCTAGGAGAGGAGAGGAGAGGAGAGGAGAGGAGAGGAGAGGAGAGGAGGTGAGAGGAGAGGAGGTGAGAGAAAGGAGAGGATAGGCAAGAGAGAGGATAGGCGAGAGAGAAAGGTTTGTTTTGGGATCAGTTTATCTGACACAACATGAGGTCAAACGAACCATACAGACTTGAGCTACTTGAGGTACATCAAAAGTTAAGCAGAATACAGTTTATGGCCCAAAACATGACCTCAGTGCTTCAGAATATATAGCTTGTCCATTTTCACTAAGTTAGAGAGGGAAAAGCAGGTATACAAGACCCCTGAAGCACAAGCAGGAAGTAATTCTTTACTTCCTGGGTCATCCACTCACCGACCCCACACAGGCGTCCTCCACGTCCACCCATATAGAGTCTGCCACGACCTCCACCAGTCCTGCCCACGGGATGGTGTAGAACGCCACGAAACGGAAAGAGGGGATCATCTCTGTGGTAACTCTCAAAGGAATTATGGTGAATTCCTGACCTGTGACATCCAATCGCTTAGCAATGATGATCCGGCCCTTATTCAGCACCTGGGGGGGAGTTTGGACGTTATGTTTCAGGAAGGGTTTCCAATGACACTTTATTTCAAGGAGGTTTTTATTTTGCTACTTATGTTCCGTTATCTATGTGAACATTACAGGATATGCCTGTCGGAAGGGTTAACCCCCTTGCCGAGAAGTCCTCAAAGAGGCATCCAGAGAATCAGGTTGCTAGCTACACCATTCATGTTGCTAATGAATGACAAGCCACTTTATTAGCAAACTATGTTAGCGCTAGCAAACTTACCAGGTAGGTGAGGTGTGTGACGAGTTCCCTGTGGGCAGTGTCTGTGGCTTTGATGTGCAGTTTGAGGTTGAGATTCTCCCCCGGTGAGGCCAAGTTGGAACCAGAGATGTAGAGGTAGTTCCGCCTGTCACGGGAGAAGGGACTGTAGAGGTACAGGGTCATCTGCTGTGTAGCCTGCTGCTCTGGCCTGAGACCCTCCTGTTGGGTCTTAGCCTGTATGTCAGACACACACATACACATACACACACACACACACACACGCACACATACGCACACACACATACACACACACACACTTTATTCAAGGAGATGGCTGTTTAATATTGAGACTTGAACACACAATGCTCAGAAGTAGAGCTTCATGAGGGTGTTTACAACTGGTTATAAGCACTAGGAACATTATGAGGGTGGTTATAACTGGTTATAAGCACTGCTAGTTGTACTGACAATGATGCTCTGGGGGCGCAGGTCTTCGGGCATGTTGAGGGATGTTCTGAGGGTCCCAGAGGGTCCCACATGCATCATGGTGCGTAAGTGTTCCTGAACATCGCTCTTCAAGGTCAACTGGACCGGGACGTTACGGGCCGGGGAGCCATCATGGTGGTTCACCTCGATCTAAACCCACTCAGCACACAAAAACACTTTCAATTCACATGATCCTAAACCATTCAAGAAGATGCTCTTCTCCACAGCGCGCTAACTTTGATCATAACGGTTTGGATTTACATCAGGGGAGGCTGGCTGGTGGAGGCAGAAATCGGAGGACAGGCTTATTATAATGCATACGTGTTTGATACCATTCCTCATTCCATTCCATGCATTACAATGAGCCCGTCCTCTGATTTCTACCTCCACCAGCCTCCACCGGTAAACACATAGTAGAAATAGGGAGTCTAGAAATGTATACACACAAGAAGTTAATATCTGTACTATTTAACCGAAGCATGTAGCTTGGACCATTCTTAACATCCATATATACAATGTAAATGTATAGCTACACGTTTCAACAAGCTCTATCACGTATGTAATGCTGTAGGCCTGTCTAGGAAGCAGTAGCAACTAGTCTATGATGTCTATGAAGCAGTAGCATTACATTCAAGTCGAAGGGCAGGCCTGGCTTGAAGTACTTTCGGGTGTCCTTGAAGGATATGATGTAAAGAGACTCCACTATCTTAATGCCAGACTTCTCAGCCTCTACGAGGTCACTTCCTAAATACGGGGAGAGAGACGCAGAGAGAGAGAGAGAGAGAGAGGGACAGAGCAGAGAGAGAGCAGGGGAGAGAGAGAGAGAGAGAGAGAGAGAGACAGAGAGACAGAGAGAAAAGGGGAGACAGAGAGAGATCAGCATTTAATCAACCAAAGGTCAATGGCAAAGTGTGTTGTAAAGTGCGTATGAATAAAGTTTCATTTGATTTACCTGACGTGGTCAGTACAGAGGCCTTGACATATATGGAGCAGCCCACTATCTCTCGGAGGTTAGGATACGCCTTCTTGATCTCATCCATGGTCAGTTTAACAGTGCCTTGATTCAACTGTGAGAAAATAAGAAATAACATGGTGGATTAATTTGTACTCCCAAGCATGCACTTGTTCTTGTGAATCAGTTTAGTGAGTGGCCAGCCTGCATCAGACATCCCTCAGACATTTTAACATTTTTGGTGGATTCCATTGGGCTTTACTGTACCTTCAAAAGGTATGGGAAAGGTCCCCAAGCTTTCCCATCATGTTGTCCAGACAGTACAGACAGTACAGACAGTACAGACAGTACAGTGCACCCCTTGAGGACCAGACATTTACAGTGTACGCAGCGATGGACTGCAGTATGAGTTACTCACGTCCGTGACTTGCTTCACTGCTGAGGGCAACCTCCTCTTCTCATTGTTCACCTCCACTCCAAACACAATGTAGGCCGTCCCACTCACCGGCTCACCATACAGGTAACTGTGTCACAAACCCGTTCACCTGAATGTCACCTACCCAACCTCATTATCCACATACCGTAAAACTTCTGATAGCATTTTTTTTGCTTTAACCACTGAGCGCACCAACCAGATATTGGAGACAGGCTATTGTTGGAGAATGAGCACTCATTGGACGTTTACTGGTAGTAATGTTCCCTGTTAGAATACTATATGTAGTATTATACAGTATTATCACATCATTATCTCTCTCTGTCTCTCTCTCTCTCTCTCTCTCTCTCATATATATATACAGTATATATTGGTAGTATTATGACAGTAGGTTAACCTGGCTGAGATCTCCACCTCCAGCTCTGTGTCATCCAGGCTGAGGAAGGATTTCTTGGGCGTCAGAGTCACATTGAAAGCTGGCAGCACTAAAACAGAAAAGGATCGAGCCATACATGACCACCACCCAGTGCTGGAAGATCTATACAAGATGGCTTTAAAACTGGTAAAGAGCACTTTGACCAACACATAAATATATGTACTGTATGTCAACACACACACAAACATGAGCGTGCACACACACACACACACACACACGTTGAAGAATAGTGCTGTTTATGCAGGGTTTGCACACATACAGTACAGTACATAGATCTAGGTCAGACATAATTAATAATATCACTTCTACGTACCATATTTCTTCACCTCAAAGTCAGCGCTAAAGGTGTTCTGCTGCCAGTGGTCGAACTTGGCAGTGATCTTCCACATTCCCTCACTATGACACACAAAACAATGAAGCAGTAGAATACAAAATGGCAGCATGAATACAAAATGGCAGCATGAATACAAAATGCTATAATTGCGGGATGTCATTCTGAGCAATGGTAGAGCCCATAGATTGGGACATACGCTACTGTACACTGCTGGGTAGATGTTTGTGAGAATAAACCTGGAAAGCACATACACGTCAATGGTTGTTGTTGTTGTTTTTGGTTAACTTTTCCATTTCAATTTCCATTGTAAAGTGCTTTGAGCCAAAAGTGTTATATACAAATATCGTGTTATTATTATCACTACCATTAATGAGTCAAAGACAAATGTTGTTGACATACTTGACCATTTCAGACAGAGTGTGAATATCTGCGAAGTAGCCGTCTTGGGCTCTAGTCCTGGAAATCTGCTTCACCACTATGCCCTCAGCATTCTTATACACACACACACACACACACACACACACACAACAAAACAAATGTTGAGTTATGTAACATCATAAGCAGTCTTTTAAACCGAGGACATATTGTTTTGTTCTTCACAAAGAATAAATAAATAAATCTATAAGATAAATGTGTTATATTATGCTATGATATATACAATTTTATAACTCATTTTATATCTATTTTATTGCTCAAATGTTGCCACCTGGATCTCAAATGTGATGGAACTGTTGAAAGCCTGGAAGGCAGGGGTGGAGACAAAGGCTCTGCATCGCACTGCAACATAGAGAGAGAGAGGGAGTGAGAGAAAGAGAGAGAAAGAGAGAGAGAGAGAGGCGAGACCGTGGGGGGGGGGGGGGGGGGGGTGGAGAGAGAGGATTGAGGAAGATGGAGGGAGGGGAGCAAACTGGAACTCTGCTGTCCTCAAACAAACACACACACACACACACACACACACACATTCCCTCATACTCACTCAACACAAATACCTCAAACAATAAACAGATACAGCCAATGAAGAACCACCTTCCACAGCTCTCACCACTGTCTCCAGGGTTATAGAGAGGCTTGTCCGTCTGGATGAAGATGTATCCGGACTGGAAAGACACCATGACCACCTTTTCAATGCGGTGAGCCCCAAAGTCAGCCCTCAGGTAGATGAACTTGTTGGTGGTCTCATCTCTACCTAGATCCTTGGAGTGGAGCTGGAGGAACACAGGACTTTGACATGACAAGTCACCTGGACACAGATTAATTAAGCCTGGTCTTGGACTAAATAGTGAAAGACAAATTTGTGAAAGACAAATATTCTATCTATTTTTCACAGGGGAGGCTGGTAGAGGTAGAAACTGGGGGACGAGGTCATTGCAATGCATGGAATGCAATGAGGACTGGTATCAAATATACCATTCCATGCATTATGATGAGCCCATCCTCCGATTTCAACCTCCACCAGCCTCCCATGATATATCAACAGTTATCAATGATTTTGATTGATCACTGATAATGATCATTCTTACACTAATCCATAACATTCATGAAGACACTACTGCATTATAACATAGCTCCATCAATATCTGATATCCATAGCTCTTTTCAATAACAATAACCATCACCTCAATGGTCTTGAGGGTGTGGAATTTGTTGTCTTGGTTGAGCTGGACCGTGTCCACCAGGAGCTGGGAACTTCTGCTGGGGAAGTCATAGGCGGTTATGATCACTGTGATGGGACTGCTCTGGCCCTGGGCCTCCAGGTAGATATGCTCCTTACTGTCTGTTCTCAGGAGGTTAGGGGCCAGCACAATGAACCTGGGGGGGAAGGGGGACTATTAGACGAACCTTTGGAACTATTAGATAATGCAAATTATAATTATTTCATTAATCATAAATATTTTGCATTTGATCATCAGAATAACATTACAGTGACCTGTAGAACCATACCTTGGTTCAAGACTGATGAGAGCTTTTGGATTCCTGCTGTAAATATATGAAACACGTTATTATCACTTTGCAGCTAAGCATTATATTCAAAGACTGAGAGAGTAGAATTGATTCTTACTACTTACTGATGACCATAAAAATAATCTTCGAATGGGAGAAATCTGGAAATCACATTTCAATATTATTACTATTTATGTAGACTGAAATTGTTCACTCGTGATAATGTTTTTTATTTATTTATTTTTTTACATAGAGTAGTAATTAAACATAGGTTTTTGTATACTGAATAATGGGTTCAATCCATTCAATGTGTGATGGACATTGACATACAGTACTGTAACTTACCCTTCACCTAAAGGCATCCCGCCCCTATAAAGAGACAAGATATAAACGTATTTTGCCGTTGCATAACTTTATTATAAATTGAAAGATGCTAAATTCTCTCTGGTAAAAAAATAAAATAAATTGAAATGGGAAATGTGACTTACCATCGTCGATCAAATTGCGCGGTGCATGTAGAGAAAACACACAGAATTAAAATATGTGGAAGTGCTCGCGTCGCCATCCTAATTTGTGGCACTACAACCACTAGATCACGGAGGGGACAGAAGTTGCTGCCACCAGTGGCGACCACATTGACCCAAATTGAGCCACTCACTCAAGTCCGCGCCCTTAAGCGTACTGTTCAACATGCACGTGATGTATTTGTTATCATTTGAAAGGTCCCCTATTGCGATGATCTAGACTAATAATCAGAATGTTGCCAAATGTGCGCAAACCCCCCCGTGGTAGGAATTACACTCTATCAGGCAAAGTGGTGTGTGTGTGTGTGTGTGTGTTGTGATAGAAAATACATTGACAGAACTGTGTAGAAGAATATTGCCAGCATGTCCTGGTTGCATTTATATGGTTTATACTGTTTATGTAGGTTAGTGGTCATTCTGAAGGCCAATTGTAGGTTAGTGGCTATTCTGAATGCCAGATGTAGGTTAGTGGCTATTCTGAATGCTATGGTTTCACCATAGATAAGACTAAGGCTAAAATGTTTCACCATAGATAAGACTTAGGCTAAAATGTTTCACCATAGATAAGACTAAGCTTTACTGTGGGTCTGCTATGTATTAATCCAATTGTCTTGGTGGTGGGGAGATCAATGCCAGACGTAACCTGCAAAAACCAGACAGGAAGACAAGCTAAGTGTGCAGAGGTGGGGTGCAAAAGCGTAAACTGCTGATAACCACAGAGCAGTTTGCGAGCTGTTTCTCCGTCTTGCCTCATATCTGGTACCTGATGTTCCAACTGCCAACACCTGCAATATGAACTATGTATGACCTTTCATTGTTTTCTTCCCCTACATAAGGGGAACTCTGAAGCTGCGTCTTCGGACTTGCGCTGAACAACTGCTCAGACCTTTGCTGGGTGACTGTTCTGCGTTCTTCCCATGCTTGCAAGCATTTAATAAAGACTCAACTTATATTGTGGCGTAGCAAGACTTTATTTCTTGATTCTCATCTCCAGAGAGCTAATAGTACAGAGTGGTTACCCTAGAATTTCAACCACAGTGTGTGTGTGTGTGTGTGTGTTTTCTTTTCTTAACCAGGTCAGTGCGTCTCTCTCTCTCTCTCTCTCTCTCTCTGCGGTTACTGGTGAGAAAGGAATGAAAAGGGGCAAGCATGCATGCAACCGTCACTCAGTGCGCCCCCTTTAGGAGAAACAAAGAACTTGATCAGGACAGGAAAAAGACCAGTCGGTCAGAGGAGGGGGACTTAGTGATAGAGGATGTAGAACCAGAGGACCTCAAGGGAAGAGGGAGCGTGTGAAAGAACTCTGGAATGAGGGAAGGATGGAAAGCAAAAACAAAAGATGCAGGAGGTAAGCGCAGACCGAGACAGGAGGGAGGAGGGAGAGAAGTTAGGATGGGGAGGGAATGAGCAAGAGCGGGGGGGGGGGGCGAGATCAAGGCCTGGCGACATGACTAAGAATCCGCAGCTGCCGATTGGCAGAGGCAGGGAGGAAGTGGACGCCCGTCGACAGGAAGAAGAGAGGCGTGAAAGCACGTCCACCCAGAGAAGAGTGATGGAGTTGGAGAGACAGGTGGAGTTCAATGACGGAGCCAAAAGGATGGAGAGAGAGGCGAAGGAGTCAGAGAAAGAGGCCAGGGAGAAGGAGAGGAGGGCAAAGGAAAGGAGGAGCAGGAGCAGGGCGAAAGAAAGGTAGGAGGAAGAGGCTAAGCAGCTTATGATAGAGGCCAGAGAGATGAGCAGAGAGTCAAAGGAGAGAAGGAGAGAATGGAGGGAGCTGGATGAAGGAAAATAAGGTTTTTGTTGGCTATACTGCTGAGAGAGAAGAAACAAGTGGTTCAGAAAGAGATGAAAAAGATAGAAATTAAGTGTAGAGGAGAAATAGAGGGAGAGAGTTCTACCCCGAACGATCGCCCAAAAGACAAGGAGAGTGAAAAGAACCCTTTCCTGACAGTACACACAAGTAGTAGAAGAAGTACACACAACCCACTTCTTGTTGCTCCTGCAGCCCTTGACCTGAGGTGTGTGTATATTCATATACTCATCCTTTCACAATGCCCTCAACACAGGAACTTCAAAGTGACTCCGGTTTCCTTCAGTTGATTGATGTGGAGGATGAGTGATATGATCCACCGAGCCCCCCAGTGTCCCAGACTAGGACACTAGGGCCAAAGCCCCCACCAAGGTATGCCTCCACTGTCTCTCCATTTCTCTCAAATACCTTTCTCAACTCCATACCCTGATCTACACAACCTCAGTCATCTCTCAGTGGTCCTCTGTGGCTCAGTTGGTAGAGCATGGCGCTAGCAATGCTTAGGTTGTGGGTTTGAGTCCTGCTGGGACCATATATACTAAAATGTATGCACTCACTGCAATGTAAGTCGCTTTGGATAAAAACGTCTGCTAAATGGCATATCTTATTACTCTCAATGTCCCCTACTTTGGAGTTTAGGTCCTAATCAATCCTGTGTGTGTGTGTTCTCTCCCTCACTCTCAGGGAACACAGGTCAGAATGGAGAAACAGACACAAAATGAAGACGCCATGGAGAAAGGCAACAGCAAAGACCCTGGGAACAGAGGAGTCATGAAGAGGTGGGCAGTGCATCACAGGTCAAAATGCACAAGGAACTAATGATCGAGCAAAAGACACACACACACACACACACACACACACACACACACACACACACACACACACACACACACACACACACACACACACACACACACACACACACACACACACACACACACACACACACACACACACACACACACACACACACACACACACACACAATGTTGAGAAGCAGAGAAACAATTATTTATTTGTCCTCCGGATACATTTAGTTTCTGTACCTTTCCAGTATGTGAATGTGACAAGAGTCACTCAGACCAGTGGCAGTAATGGTTACTGTATGGATTACACCAGGGGAGGCTGGCAGGTGCAGAAGTCGGAGGATGGGCTCCTTGTAATGAATACGTGTTTGATACTATTCCTCATTCCATCACATGCATTACAATGACCCCCCCCCCCATATTACCCCATTTCAAACAAAGTAATTATTTTCAAGATGCATCATCCTAAGTTGTGCATTTTTGTACATACTATTTAAAGTGAAACAACTTTTTGAACAGTGTTATGGAATTACATTTTACAATGACATCAGCTGTGAACTTGAATGTTCAAAGAGCAACAGAGTGTTAACAGCATCCTAGACGTAACCCTCCTTATTTCTAAAGAAACTATTTTGATGATGTACTCATATTCACTGACATACATATCCTCTGATTCAGAAAGGACAAAGCAGTTAAAACTGCAAACTAAATAATACAAAATATCTTTCAATCAGTTCAGGTCATCTAATATATTCTTGTTTGGGGTATATACACCATCATACCACACACACACACGCACACACGCACACACGCACACACACACACACACACACACACACACACACACACACACACACACACACACACACACACAACACCTCTCCATTAAAAGTCAATAGTCAAAAGGTAATACCACCACAGATCTCTCTTCATTGTCCTGGGTCTGATTCTGAATCACTGTAGTCTGCTACCAGAGACCTCAGTGCTCCTGAGCTGTTCTCACTGCCCTCCACTGTCCCACAATCCTTTGCTCTCGATAGTCCTCTGTCCTCTTCTTCTGTGGTGTTCTGAGCTACTGTACATCCCCTATGCGTCACTGCTGTTTCCCGTCCCTGTTGAGGATGTGTAACATCCAAATCGGTCCCTTCTGTCTTCGGTGTTACCTCCAATTCCTTCCCCTCTGGTGAGAGGCCGGTGCCATTGGTTCCAGGGTCTGATTTCCTCCGTGTGATGTTAGCGCTAGCACAGGCTTCGGGTCTGTTCCCGGAGCCCTCGGTCCTCCTGCGGATGAGACTGTGGGCGCTGGGGGAGAACTGGGGATTCAGGGCTTTGGCTACGGCGGCTCCTTTCCCCTGCATGCCCAGCTTCTGCAGCAGGCTGCCTGCAGCGCTCCCTTGTGGCAGGGTGGGGGAAGTGAACCAGGAGCGGTGCGAGATCTCCTTCCGTTTGCTGTGTTGTCTGTCGTCGTAGGCTAAAAAGACAGGGGATAAGGAGGAGGAGAGCAATTGATTAGGAAAACGTTTCATAAACATTAAGGAGTTTTGTGTGTGTGTGTGTGTGTGTGTGTGTGTGTGTGTGTGTGTGTAGCATGTGGACACACTCACAGTCAGGGGCCTGGTAGGTGAGCAGCGTTGCCAGCTTCTTGTCCTCCTCTTTCTCTGGCAGCAGAGGGATGGACAGATTGGTCCTCTTCCTCACAGCGTTGTCCTTCTCCTCCTCGTCCGCCATCACTTTCTTCTCAGTCTGCGCATCAGATCACAGTGAGCAAGATAGGAGCAACATGACTTTTCTCTTTGGCACCTGGTTACCCTAAAATTAATTAGGACTGTTTTGTCTTCCTTTACAGAGAAAACAACACAAACTGGAGCGTTATCAGGAGGGTACAATACAGAATATTCAGACAGAAATATGGCTTTAGAACAGATATGGTGCAATACTATTTGTCATGCAGAATAAGGAATCCTACTTTTTTTTTTTAGGCATATATTCTATCTAAAACATTTAAACAACACTGACACCCTCCTTTCTGTCTAGCCCCCCCTGATAGAATGAGATTCTCTTACCCTGAACTTCCTGCGGAGGGTGCTGTTGAGTTGGAAGTCGTCCTTCCAGGTGGACTTGTGCTCCTGCAGCTCAGACAGTGTGGGGAGAGCCTTCTTCAGCTTCTCCTGGTCTTTACCACTGTGGTCCAGCTTGTACATTGGATCAGTCTCCAGCTTCTCCTTCTCATCACGCTCTGGAGGAGGGTGGGAGGGAGGGAGGGAGGGTGAGGGAGGCAGGGAGAGGGAGAAAAAGAAAAGGGTAAGGAGAGAGATATGGGATGGGGTAGAGGGAAAGACATGGGATGTGAGAAAGGGAGAGATGGTGACAATAGAAATCGATGGAGCACACGGACACAGAAAGAAGGAATTGTTGGGAGTACGATTACAGTTCACGGACACCTTGTGTTATTGTTTGCAGTAAATAAAAGTAAAAGTGAAAGGTCACGGAAAGGTCATTCACCTGTGGTGAGGATCTGTTCGTTGTCGGCCATGTCCCAGCGCTCCTCCTTCCTCTGCGCCCCGCACACAATGACGTAATCACAGGTGGCCGGGTCTGTCTGCATCTCGATGTAGTTCACACACAGGTGGCACTTCATCCTGAACCTACACACACACACACACACAGGATCAATCAATATGGTTATGTGGGCATGTGTGCATAAATACCATACAAAATGCAGGTAGATAAAATAAGCAACAACTGCCCACTCATGAACGCGATGTATCCGTGGTTACCTGTAGATTGGCGTGGTGTAGTAGTTCCCCACTTTCTTCTTCTCTGCATTGTAACGTACCCCTATAACGACACATTGACATGCAATATCAGGTGAAAAACCCCACTGGAAACCCATTCGCAGGAATTGAGTCAAAACGTTGACACACTCACCCATGCCAATGTGATTCTTACAGCCGTCGCACCAGATGTTGTAGGGCATCTCAAATCTGTAAACACACATAGACTCATGTCATTTTCCAATAACTCTCGTGTGTGTGTGTGTGTGTGTGTGTGTGTGTGTGTGTGTGTGTCTGACCTGATGATGAGGATACCCTGGGACAGTTTCTTGGCCCTCTCCCGTAGAGGGTGGCTGTTCCTGTAGCCATTGATGGAGCCATGCTAGAGAGAGAGAGAGAGAGAGAGAAAGAGAGAGAGAGAGAGAAAGAACTCAATCACTTTCACCATTAGCATATGTGCTGTCCTACACACACCCGCCTGTGTGACTGACTGGTGGCCATACTGACCTTGGCAGGGTCGAAGTCTGGAGGGTAGTACTTGTTCACTCCTTTCCTTTCACCCTGAGGGAGAAGACATGGGAATGTGGACAGGTGAGATAGTGGACATTGTAGGCATTCAGTTGTCATTAATATGGCTAACCCTGAGAGCAATATCATAATATATCAGATTTTGCAGCTAAGCCATATATCAAAATGCAAGGATAACATGCATACCATGTTGTTGTCAGGTCCTCTTCAGCACTAGTGGTCGTGGTGGAGAACGTCTGAAACATGGGAGGTGAGCACAGGCTGGGTCTTAAGTCTCTGTTTTGAGAAGCAAACCACATCACAATCAAAGTTTCTAGCGAACTGAATAGTCAGCTCCGACTACATGTAGTTAGCAAGCTACCTTCAAAGAAAAAAAGGAGAGAGAGAGAAAACCTTGAGTCGTTTGCCAAGGAGCTAGCCAGCTAGCTAACGTTAGCTTCACTAGCAAGCTGCTTGCAGGCTGTCTTGAATAACGTCTTTCAAATGCGACGTAACAAAACAGGTCATGTGAACCCACAATTGACAAAAAAAACCATAGCAAGTTGAACTATAACTATTGGCTGATTTATACGCCTAAACATATCATACTTACAGTTGAAGCTCCTGTAGCTGAACATCGACACACAAGCAGCAACACTGAATTGTTTACGTCACTTCCGTGTTGTGAAACACGTCCTATAATGGTGCTCTGCGCCCTGTTCACTGATGAGTTTTGCTTCCGCAACCAAAAGTATATTAGTTCAATTAGTGGGTTTCTTATCAATTTTGAGGGAATATTGAGGGATATATGGTGTCTCACTAGACCCCCCTGGAAAAACCACAGCATATTGGCCATCTCACATTTCCACCCTTTCTCCATTTCTGTTGTGATGAATACCAGAGCGCCCATCAAAGGGAATGCAGACATTGTGGCAGTTAGGAGACAGGCCAAGCACCGACTGCCTCCTGGCTTGTATCAACATAACTCAGTGAGCACACACACACACACACACACACACACACACACACACACACACACACACACACACACACACACACACAAGTGGACCAACTTAGTGTGTGCCAGCAAGGGGTCAAAAATCAAGAGTTTTCCCCTGATGAATGTGCCAAAAGCATGAGGAATACCCATGCATGCACCCCAGGTGTTTCCCTTCAGGTGTTTCTGCATCGGTCATACTGAAGGCTTATGTGTGTCACTGGAAGTATAGCAAGCAATAAGATCTGAATAGGCGATTTGAGCGTATAGGGAGAGGGAGGGAGGCTGGGATGGAGGGATGTAGTGAAAGGGATGGAGGAAGGAGGGATGGATGGAGAGAGAGAGAGGGGGAGATGCTCAGGGGTCTGGCAGGTGTCTGATCCAGATTTACAGTGTAAACAGGAGCAGTTCGGGCGAGTTTGAGATTCCGAGGCTAAATCCCCTAGAATGCTTGCCGTTAGAGGAACGCCGCTCCTTAACATTCCTGCCCTGCTCAGACGAGCCCTATATGGGCTGACCCGTAGACCAACTCCGCTCAGAATGCACAGCCAGCGTCAGGTGGAGCCTTACTGGGACTCAATTAATCAATCAATCAATCAGATTTGTCTGTCCGTCTGTCTGTCGGTCAGATTGATCCCTCCACCATGCAGGGTTAGGGTTAATTATGTATTAGTCCATGAGATGAAAACCTCATCCCTCCATCCCTCCATGCCCTGCATCCTCTCATCTCTAAGATATGTATCTTTAAATATATATATATATATGTTTATCAGGCAAAAAGGACCCAGGACCCTCGATCCCTGAGGAGTCAATCAGATCAGATGGAGATGATGAACCCCCATTTGTCCATCACTGAAGATGTCACTTCAGACAAACATAACTCCATCATCTATCTCTCCACAAGATCCATTATTTAGAGACGGGTATCATCCTATCAGAATAAGAAATTAAGAAATTGGCATAAAAATTAAGAGATTTTTCTAGTCAGCCCTAAAGCAATTTCTACACAACCTTTCGGGTCCCATCTGGTTGTCCCAGAGCATTGCATTGCGACCGAGTTAAGTTCGTAGGTAATACCATTTTTATTCAGTTTATAAAATATTGCATTCACGTTCCCAAACACGATGTCTGGTGAAGACCAAAATGCTAACTGTTTTTGACGAATGCTAGTCTGAAGTGAACGTTCTAAGCTGCAGATGGACTGTGCCATGGTGTGCTGCCCCGCCACGACGAGTAGTAGTTTCGAAACGTGAATGGATGGATGGATCAGAGCTTGGCTACGACATTCGCTGAGATCAAATCAATAAACCAAAAGGTTTAGTGAACACTATGTGGTTTGGGTATGATTGCTAGCTACGCTAACAACTTTGTCATCTTCTACTAGATCCATGCATATATGTGTGTTGGTTTACACACATAGGCCTAAGTTATTTGTATATGATAGAAGGTAAGCCTGTCCCTATTCTAATTGTAACACGACCAGGCTTATTGTGAAACCGACACACATATAAACACTATGGCACAATTATGTGACACAGAAGTGATGTGGACTGTCCAATGACCTGAAAAGGTATTTGGGTATTTTAATAAGGTAATATTTACAGACTATGTTTCTTATTTGTTACACAGTGATGATAGAACAGGTCCAGGAAAGTCTTTACACAATCTATGGATAATTAGAGTAATCTTTGTGGTAGTGAGCTTGATATCACAGAGGGAAATGTTTACAGACAGGAAAACATATTTAAAGCTTCTGTGACCTTATACTGTCACAAAGGCATGTGACTGTACCCAAAACATTATCAGTAACAGTGAACAATGAGAGGAAAACGATCCTGTGTGACATGGCCCAAGTGCAATCTACAGTGCATTGGACTGTCTGTCTTCCATTCATTGCAGTGTATGTTAGTGAATGTAGAGCACCATGCTGTACTCAAAACACATTCCACCAACCTAGGTTGTGTGGCAATAAAATGAACTTGTATCTTGTTATGCAACATGTAAATCACTATCGTGGGAGAAAACATACTCTAAGAGTATGAATTAGGCTGTTTGAGAGAAGCTTTGAATCCTAATCCTAATCCTAACTTTGTTAGTGCATAGGTGAAGTTATGGGTGGTGGTGCTCATTTAGAATTTCCTGTCTTTTGTGGCTTTCGACAAGCCATAACTTCTCACTTAAACGTAGTTTTTGGTCATTAATCCTGTATAGATCTGTACATAACATAACAATAGACAGACATTTCTCTGTGTGTTTTTGCCTTTCAGTAGTAGTCAGGCTAGATTGTAACGGGCTCATTGTAATGCATGGAACAGAATGAGGAATGATATCAAACACACGTGCCCGTCCTCTGATTTCTACCTCCACTAGCCTTCCCGAAGCTCTACCTGGGCCTAAGCCAACTGCTGCCTCCGAAGAGGAAGACAAACAGACTGATTCAGGTTTAAAGACGGCTCTCGTCAAACCTGCACCTTATACATCTTCCCTGTTTTTACCAGTCCTCTCCATTTCCCTGCCAAATTCCTCCTTCTCTGCCAAATTCTTTAAGCCGGAATTGTACAAAAGTAGTAAACACATTTGCAGGTCGTGCAGACAAAAACAGAGAAGTACCACACATGAAATTGTTTACCGGATTCAGCTTCTAAAACTAAGGTGTAAATCCGGCCTATGTACGGTGATAGGCAAGGTCAGGTAAGGGCAAAGGCTGTAGGTGCATATTATGCCTACTTCAACCATTTGTTGCATTACAAAGAGCCCATCCTCCGATTTGTACCTCCACCAGCCTCCACTGGCCTACTTTGCAATAGCTCAAAGAATGCATATACAATGTATATCTGATGTATCGATTGGTACCTGTCTGTATGTCTGGAAAAAGTGACGATTGATCGTCAGACATTATGCAGTATGGACGTGCTGAACGTGCTGGAATGCATCGGAGCTCAGAGCTAAGAGTGGTGCATGCTATAGCCTACACTGTGAGCTTCAACACGGGAAAAATGTCGGTCAGACAGAAAATACACTGAGCATACAAATACACTGAGTTATGTTAAAAACTATGTTAAACTATGTGTCTGCATTTCTATACTGATAACACATCCAACCATACCCTGCACTTCCATTAAACAATTCTAGGCCTAGCTATTTGTGTATAAAGTCCAGTGGAGGCTAGTGGAGGTAGAAATCAGAGGACAGGCTCATTGTAATGCGAATGAGAAATGGAATCAAACATGTCTGTCCTCCTATCTTTTAGGGGCAGTTTCCCGCACATTGATTAAGCCTAGTCCTGGACTAAATCATACTTTCAATAGAAAATTACCATTGAAGACACTTTTTAATCTAAGATTAGACTTAATCTGTGTCCAGGACACCAGCCCTTAGAGTTCAAGTATTTAACTCCATTGCTCCCCTAGACAAGGGTTACCTATGTATTATTTAATATATAATAAATGGCATTGCTGTGGTAGATTCTTCCCATTCCACTCCACTGAGACAACTCTAAATTCTGGGTCGTATCTCCAAGCGAAATTCCAACAGGATTGTTCTATCAGTACTGTATTGCTTCTCCCCTTCTTCCCTCTCTCTTTATCTTCTTCCCTCCCTCCCTCCCTCCCTCCCACCTTCCCTCCCTTAGTCTCTCCATCTCTCCGGGAGGTGGAAGGAATGTGTCAGGCCCTTTGCCCTCTCACGCTCCCGTTTTTCCGAGGGGATTAACCCGGAGATGAATGGGGATTCCGAGCAGCTCCGCCAGCTTCTTTCCGTCTCCCATCCCTCCGGAGAACTGTGACAGCTCACCTGGAGATCAAGCTCTGAGTCAAATGGCGGTCATCTCATCTCCTCTCGCCGTCATGCTTCGTCACAGAGCGCATAGGATGACTATCAGAGTAGGTCATCTGCAAAGTCATATCCTCATGTCTCATACCTGACATTCAGGTCACCGTCACACACTTCCTAAAGCAGTTTACTTATTCATTGAGAGATCTATTTTCAAGAGAGACCTGGGCTAGGACAGTAGCAGGGAGGAACTATGTTACAATACCTCTTTCCCAGGCTGTGTGACGTATTGTTGACTCAGATCAAACCCCTTATCAATCCCCATGTACCTTACAGGACTCTTCTGCAGAAGAGACTCAGGTCTCAGTAAGATCTCCCCTGTATAAATAAAGAATAAGTAAAAAGAAAATAGTGCTGATTCAGAATCAGTTTCAAAATCCGTCCTACTCTTAGACATAAACCCAAATTATTCCAGGTAGACGACAACTCGGAAGATCTAAGATCAGTTCTTCTGTCTGAGTTTCTACCACACACATCGCCCAGCCCAGACCGCCGCTGGGCCCGGGTTCAAAACGCAACTCAACATCAGACCGTGGGGGGATCAGTGGAAACACATTTGTTTCAAATCCCTTCTGCTAACTTCTGGTGTAGAGCAGTAAATAAAGACAAACTCTCTTGGAATGGTTCGGACTCTGTCCGTCTCGCCTGTTTACACAGTCCTCTGCTCTTAGATGGAGTTGACAGTTGATCTCATGTCAGTTTTGGGTGGTTAAGCTGATCCCAGATCTGTGTCTTAGGTCAACCTTCTACCTGATGACTGTTCACTGGAGCTGCTGAGACTGGTTTGCCCGAAACACCTCCCAGCTAAAATCATAAATTGGCCTCGCTGTCCACATTGGTGGGTTAGTCGGCTGTTAGATGTGGCTAGTCACTCTGATAATCATCAGTTGGAATCAAAACACTGACATAATCAAAATGCATCAAAGTCTGAGTTGGTGACCCGATCTGAGTCACGCCGTATTTGTCGGATCTATATGTCTGTATGGAAAAACACCAGGCACGCAAACGCTGTCTCCCAATTATAACCAAATAAGCCCATGGAGGAAAGCATGCAGTGCATGCCATTGTATCAGAATGACCTCAGCTATAACACCCTCTCCCTTCACTCTCTTAACCCACTTTTTCTTGCTTACTGTTACATAAGGATAGATGTCAAGCTCACATTTCTGATAAAATCCCTGAATTTACGGACAAGCTACTGAAGATAGTCTTCTGCTAGTGACTGGTCTCGGAATGCCCATTAAAATAGCTTCTGTCATGTTTTTTTCTTTCCTCTTATGACCTAACCTTCCCATCCCTCTTTCATTTAACCCTTCGCTGGCCTCGTCCCTTGCTCTCCACTCTTTCATATAGTGTAGGCTACATTGATCTAGTAGACTCACGTCTGATATCTCTCTCTCTCTTTCTCTTTGCCATTGAGTTGTTGCCCCGATGTCCCATTGTTTTTTGCATCCACACAACTCTATGTCTTTCTGTCCTCACCTGTTTGTGTTTTACTAGGGAAAACCTGCTTATCCTCAATGCCAACCCCAACTTCTGAGTGGTCCACAGCTTTAAACAATTTGCCCCAAGGCTTTCAAGATCTTCCCAGGGCCCACCATCCACCGTCCACCACCACCAGAAAACATCTGGATGCCTCAGCAGTCAAAATTTATACCACTTAAATAATCCTAGGATGACAAATTCTAGGTCAAACACCCATCCATCCATCGCCCATACGGCCCGGAACACAGGTGAGTGGAATTGTTTGTTGGCGAGGAACGGGTTAGTGTCCCCCCCCCCCCCCCCCCCACCCTCCACTTCCACCCCCACTCATCTCTCCCTCTCACCCCCCCTTTTTGGGAGTATATATATTGGAGGTTGTGACTCATCCGCATCTCAGCATCACTCGTTCCATGCACTCATCCCTTGTTCCCGCGCTGACTTAAAAGGAGACGGATACAGGCGGAGACAGACAGGCGGAGAGCAGAGTAGATCGTAGACATGAGGTCCTGGATGAAGCTGGCGGTACTGCTGTTCTGTGTCCAGAAAGGAGAGGGACATTGGCTACACTCCTTACTCGGTAAGGCTGGGGGGTCAAGATAACCTTTGACCTGTTGGACACTTGAGAGGAATTCTCGCTTTTTCTTCGGGAAAAGTCTTGTTCTTGGTTATGGTGAATCTGTAGATGCTTGTCTTGTGGGAATGTGTACATGAAAGTCGCATGCTTGTGTCAATGCTGCTGGTTTGTGGTATGCATGTGTAGTAGGGGTGAAAAGCATTGAAGCATTGATGCTTGTTACCTTCTTAGTTTTGAAATTACTTTCTTCTTAGTTTTACTACCTTCTTAGTTTTTAACCAAGGTAATGTTTTACAGTTTAACTTGAAAGACATAGCATCAATGTTGGGAGTATTGTGTGACCACTGTTATTGAAGTACTTCAATCTTATCCTGCCCAATGGGCGGTTCTGCCACCCAGTTGGTGTGCAGGGTGTGTGAATAACCATTCTAACTCTCCCTCTCTCTCTCTCCCTTTTTAGAGCAACGAGGGCAAAGCCCATCCTCGCCATCAGACCCACCTGAGGAGGAGAGGAGAGGTGGAGAAGCCAGTGAGGACAACAACAACAACAACAACAACAACAACAACAGAGAGGGGTCTGGGGGAGAAGAAGAGCAATGGAGTGGGGAGATCCCGATCCGCTCTCGTCGCTCCACACTCCCCGAGTCCGCCTGCGGCCTGCGTTCCCTCCTCCTGCAGGTCCGAGACCTGGGGCTGGGCTACGACTCGGACGAGACCGTCCTCTTCAAGTACTGCAGCGGGACGTGCCCTCGTGTGCGCTCCAACCACGACCTCACCCTCACCAACCTCCTCATGAGGGGGGCTCTCTCTGGCGAGGTGTGGCACAACACTCCCTGCTGCCGTCCGACCCACCACGAGGACCTGGCCTTCCTGGATAATGCCCACCACTGGCACAAAGTGGAGAAGCTCTCGGCTGCAGCCTGTAGCTGCGTGGGCTGAGAGGGAGGAACTGGACACGAAGGGGGAGGAACCGGACACGAAGGGGGAGGAACCGGACACAAAGGAGCAGGACTGAACATGAGCCATGGTGTGCTGCCATTGGCTGTTTTGAGAAACAAAATGATGAACACTAGAAGCTGTAAAAGGGTTTTCATGTTTAATTGAGATGAGGTGAGAAATTATTGTTGTATTATCTTCCCAAAAGAAATACGTAAATGTGTGTGTATATATTTGAACTTATTTAAAGCAGTTCTGGGAAATATTCTGAACTATGACAAGAATGGATCTTGTGTCCTGTGCCTCGATGCATTTTGGGACACACAATGTGGTTGAATGTAAAATTTCTACAATTTGAACAAAGTCCTAAGAAGACTAGCAATAAGGTATTTATGTAATATAAATTATTTATTTATTTGAGATCCTTCCTTGTTTGATGCTAATTAACTTATTTTGTCCATGTGCCATTGTACATATGTATAGATCTTAATAAAGACTACCCCACATTAACCATTTTCTTGTGTGACAATCATTCATCGGTATGGGTAAAAAGAGAATTTTTTGTCTTCGCTTACAAGAAAGAAAGAACATGAAATTCATAGAAAAATGTTTATTCAACGTTCACAAAAAATATTTACAAATGGATGTTTACAAAAGAAACACTCTTGATATGCACAGACATTAGCCGTATTGTCACTATCTGGCCATGTTACAAAGGACAGACGTATGGTGCTTTTTAACCACTAACCATAAACCTCATCCTTACAATGGACCCTAACCCAAGCATACGAACGAATTGAACTAATTAACTCATTGTTCATTTGTTCAGATGATATTGCTGCATTTGGCCTTTCAAGCACACAGTCATCTAATTGAAAGGTAAGTCATCACCTTTCAAGCACAGTGTTCACTGTTTACCTTTAAGGTTAAGGTTAAGGTAAGGGTTAAGGTTCGGGAAAGTGGTAAAAAAAAGGCCTGTGTTACTTCTCCTGTTTAATAACAACAACCTCTTCCTCCTCTGTTTCTTCTGGCTCCGCCCCCCAGACCTGCACACACCCACTCATGGCAGTGAGAAGGCGGGTCTCCGAGGGATGAAAGGACAGTGATTGGACAACAGCTTTCCCGACTAGCAGCTTCAGCGTCAGAGACCCCTTCGAGGCAGATGCAACAGAGAAGTTTAGCATTAACTTTTGTTTTCATCCTTGCTCGTAAGAACAAAACCACAGTTCTCTAACATCTACAGTTGTAAAAAATCGTAACGAACTTCCATATTTTTCTATGCTTTTCATTTTCCAATAGACATCCAGTTATCAAAATCAATCAAACAGCTAATCAAAACAATCAGTTAGGCCAACCAACTGGCCAGCCCTGGTACCTCGACCAGGTCCCAGCAGTAGACGTGTCCATCCTCTGAGCAGCTCAGCACATGGGTGTCTTTGCTGGTCAGACAGCTGTCCAGCTTGTAGCCCTTCATCTTGTGACCCTTGTACCTGTGGTCACATGGTACAGGATAACAGGATGAGCACAGGTCAAAGGGTAAACATTCACATCACAGGATAAAAAAAAAAAAAAAGACGATCCAGCCAATGACATGGGTGTATTTATGACAGCAAAGAGAACATGTTATAAACTCTGTATTACACAGAACTGAAATCATTTGTCTGTCGTGAAAATGTATTACTCATTTCACATACTAGCCTACATGAATTGACCTAATTGAAGTAGAATATTTAAATAGGCAGTTTATAAGAAGAAGCCTTCAAATGTTACCCATCAAGAGTATCAGTGAGTCTTTCATATGCTAGCATGTTAGCAGTGGGGCTACCATATATGACAGGTTAAGGCCTGTATTCATTGTATATGTGGTGTGCAGGGGAGGCTCGAGGAGGTAGATATCAGGGGACAGGCTAACTGTAATGCATAGAACGGAATGAGGAACGTTTGGTACCATTCCTCATTCCGTTCATCACAATGAGCCCGTCCTCCGTTTTCTACCTCTGCCAGCCTCCCCTGGTGGTGTGTACAGAGTAGACTCACTCTCCCAACATCTCTCCTGTGTCCTTGTCCAGCAGTCGGACAGTGGAGTCCAGGCTGGAGGTCAGGGTGCACTGGCTGTCCTGACTGAAACACACACAGGTGATGGGGCCTGTGGGACGGTGACATGCACACAGGTGTTACTATGGTAACAGGTATCATATTAAAGGAATCAAGTGTCACAAATTCATATTTTAAGTCATTTTCACCACTCTGGGGATCAATACAACAATCAGTTCAATGCAATGACATTCAATTCAATACCACCCTGACTGAAATACAGGAACAGTTCAAGAGTGCTTTCCAAAATGTCTGTTCAAATAATATGTCTTCAAGAGCACACAGTGTCATGTTGTCACACATGCAGTGTACTGCAGGGGAGGCTGGTGGAGGTAGAAATCGGAGGACGGGCTCATTGTAATGCATGGAACAGTTTCAGGAACGGTATCAAACACATTCCATTCCATGCATTACAATGAGCCCTGTCCTCTGATTTCTACATCCATAAGCCTCCCCTGATATACTGATACTACGTTTTTATTTAGATACTACAGGCACTGACTGTTGATGAAGTCCACATGCAGCTGTCCCATTCGCAGGTCGTAGCGTCGCAGCCTGCCGTCCACCGAGCTGGAGAAAAACATCTGCTCATAAGACTAAGATCTCAATTCACAAACCACCAAAAACAACCTACTAGTCATTACAACAACTACGAGGTCAGGCAACCTCCCGTTGATTTTCAACGGTGCAGTCTCAAGCTGCTACAGAAGAAAAAGTAGACAAAATATGTACCGATTCATCCTTCCGGTGCAAGAGAGAAGAACGTATATCGAAGAAAAAAAGAAGGTATTTTCCCATGGTGATTTTATGTAGACCCACGAGAAACAGACAGCGTTTCGATCCAATGATGATCATGACCTGACGAAGATCCTACTCGGATCGAAACACTGTCTGTGCGTCTGAATCAAGCTTCTAAAACCACTATACTGTTACACAGTATCACACCTAGACACATATTTCTATGGTATGACATTCTGAGCGACTCAGTAATACATGCTGTTGCCGTAATAAAAGCACATTTCTGGTAATGTTCTGGTTCCAGGTTGGTAGGACTGACCCAGTGAGTAGCTCATGTTCAGACACCTTCAGACTGCTGATGCCATCAGTGGCCTCGTCCAGAACCTGGATGGCCTCGAACCTTCTGGACCTGGTGTCCCAACACCGCACTGTACCGTCAATGGAGCCTGAGGAGAGACACACGTGCCCGCACGCGCACACGCGTATACACATTATTCATCTTAGGTAGAGCTCTTTAGTAATATCAAGCTGAATTTGTGATGCATGTACTTTTATTCTGGAAGGAAGAAACTCACCAGACAAAATCACTGTGGCTTCTTCATTGAATTGGACGCAGTTTACCTTCTGCAAACAGAGAGACAGAGACAGGTCAGAGGTAGATCTTAGTAGTGCTCAATTCAGTTTCAGACATTATTCTTTGTTTTATTACTCTTTGTCTCTTGCTTTCTCTCTCTGTATGTCTCTCTCTCTCTCTCACACACAAACAGTTCTGTTATGGTTCTTACCCCGGCGTGACCTCTGAGTTTGCGTGTGACCTGTCCCGTGGCCACGTCCCACAGGATGACCGTCTTGTCCGAGCTGCAGGAGCACAGCTGGCTGTTGTCATAGGAACTGCCGAATCGATGAGAAAACACACTCCGTTACCTCACATTCCCCTCGGGCATCAAGACTCACCAGTGAGACTGATAGTGAAGGACAACCATGAGGATAGCGAGCTTACAAACGAGAATAACTGTGGAAAACTGAGATTTTATCTCAATGAGACTAATCTGGATAGATAACGGTTAAATAAAAAGCAAGGAAGCAAAATACAAAACTGACCATGGATCCATGCTGAAGGTAACTTCAACCTAAATCAAAAGAAATGTAGAGGGTACAGTGTGAAATATTATTGATTCGGTTTAAGACAAACTCACCTGTCAGCATCTAGGACCTCATATCCATGGCCACTGTATGCCTTCAACAACGTCCCCCGAGAGACACTCCACAGTTTAAGACTCTTGTCGCTTCCGCAGGACAACAGGTAATTCCCATCAGCTGAGAGAGGGAGGGAGGAAGAAAGGAGAGAGGGAGAGAGAGAGAGAGGATGCACGATAAGACAATAGAAAGAGTCCAATAACCAAAACCCCTCAACTCTGTATACTGGTAGAAGAAATGTGTGTGCAATTATCAATGTTCCATGCAGACATCATGAGCCTATTGCTATCCATACAGCTTATTCCATCTCTATTTTCTCACCATTGAATCGCACAGCTCTGACTGCACCCTGCTGGCACTCTATGGTCCTGAGCAGGTGTTGGGGAAGCTGGGGGGGCTGGAGTTTGGGCTGGGGAAACGACATCACCAATGTTCCTGCAGGGAGATCCAGTAAATACAGTCAGTCAGTCACATTTCTACATTACTACACTACTATTCACATTAATAATCAATTATGAGACGTGCAGGGCCAGGGAACAAGCAAGGTTGATAAAGAACATACATTTATTCAATGCATGTTTCTATCTGTCTGATACATAGACAGGTGAATTGAGTACATGCATGCAAACCCCTCTTTAGCCAGAGCCGGTCCAAAACATAGAGCGAGCATGCACGCATAGACATAAACTTACCCGAAATTACTCGCTGAGACTTTCAGAGTTACCAGTGGGACATAATAAACTCGCACGTAATGCTTTTTTAAGATATGCAAGTAGTTATTGTTTTATATTAGTCATAAAATGTATTGATAGAGTTATATTTGGTACGAACATCACTATTGCAACACTAACAAGCAAGCCATTTCCTGTGATGTGAGTTGCATTCTGGGGTATGAGTCTTGATTTCAAAATAAAGGTTTCCATATCTCTCAAACCTATGATGATATTGCCTTCGGGTTCAATGCTTTTATTTTGAAATGCAGTGATCACACGGAACTGTCGACCAAGTCCATTCATGTGCTAGCTGTCAGCTGTGCTACTACGCTTAACAAGCTACCACTGAATTAATCATATAATTAACCATCAAAACAAGAGGACATTACTATAAAATATGTCCTCCAACAACATGGCAGACCCGCGAAGACAAAATAAGATTCTTCGGTGAGTAAATTGAGTAATTGACGTTGATTTTGCTTGATTTCATGAGCTAGCTAGCCATTTTTGAGTCTGCTAGCTGGTCACTCATGTTCTAAGGCGATTATACGCTTAGCTTCTAGCTGTACTCGCAAGCTAACTATCTGGTTATTGACTTAACGTACTATTTAATTAGCTAAGATGCTAAACTTCTGTTTCATCAGAGCACCTGTCCTCCAGCTAGTAAAACTAGACTTACGAGATGGGTCTACAACTCTTGGACCCCCCACGGTTTTTTCCCCTCTTATGTATCTTCTGATCGTGCCCCCAGATACAAGCCCCCCAGCACGGAAGCGAACCCCACCCTAGAGGACCCGACGCCAGACTACATGAACCTGCTCGGCATGATCTTCAGCATGTGTGGACTGATGCTCAAGGTGACCTAGCTACTACACAACCTCACACACTCCTCCCCCATCCACTTCCTCTCTCTCTGTGTGTGTGTGTGTGTGTGTGTGTGTGTGTGACTGAAAGAGACCACTCCAAAGAGGAGTTGGCCTATCCCTGAGGGCAGATCTTAATCCAGCCCACCTATTCCATTTACAAGATTAAGGGAAACTCACCTTTGTAGATCAGCGCCTGTGAAGGGCAACTTCAGCCTTTCAGAACAATGACTCAAACAACAATGACACAAAAATGGACAATAGATTAAGTGTGTGTCTGTGTGGATTGTCATACTTCAGTGCAAATTGTTCTCACTAAAGAATCAACTCAGTATGGTGCTGCAATGGGTATTAACTGTCGTCTGTCCATTCTTTCAGCTGAAATGGTGCGCGTGGATTGCTGTGTATTGTTCCTTCATTAGTTTCGCCAACTCACGCAGCTCAGAGGACACTAAACAGATGATGAGCAGCTTCATGTGAGTATAAAGCTGTGTGTGTGTGTGTAACTGCCTATACTGTTCATATTGTTTATACTGTTTATACTGTATAATTTTTAGTACTTCTATTTTATTTTATCTTATTGTATTTTAAAACGTATTGTATTGTTGTACTACTCTGTGGCACTGTCACTTTTGCAATTTCACTGTATACTTGTATGCACGTGACAAATAAAGAATCTTGAATCTCTTGAATCTTGAGTGAGTGAGCGAGCGAGAGAGAGAAAGTGTGTGTTAGTGCAATAAAGTGACCATCTGCTATTCTATGCCAAAGAGCTATAAGTAGCCTCATCATCGCTTACTGTAAAAGTGTTAAAAGATGCAGCAATTTCTGTTGGCCTGCCACACCTGGCATTGTGATGCAAGATGGGCCCGCTTTAATGTCCAAAAGCTTTTAACTGTGACCTGTAGGTGGTACATTTCCCCATAAAAATGCACTACAGTAGTGCATCTGTCCAGGGAAGCAGTAGTTGGACCTTCAGACAGTTTTGCATAGAGAGAGCAGTGTCTCACAGAGTCCATTGCCTAGATTAGGTTGTTCTGGAAGCCCTCTTGGGTCGGTAGGCAACACAAACTGTTGGGTCAGCAATTGCTGTGCGCCAGATTAGATTGGGATGCAGGAGTAGACACTGGCCCAAGCTTGGTGTGTTTTCCATTTAATGGTTATGGTTGGGATCTGTGGTGGAGAAGCTGTCTCGAGATCTGTGCCTAGAAGAAGGGCAACTTCTCCTCAAAGCTAATCAGAGCATGTTCTAATAGGCATTCGCATATATTGATGCTTCTGATAAGTAATCCCTTCAATATTTGTTGGTATTCATTATTTGTTGTTCTTCTTCTCCCTCAATGTCCTGATCAGGCTCTCCATCTCAGCCGTAGTGATGTCATACCTCCAGAACCCCCAGCCGATGTCGCCACCGTGGTAACCAAGACCCGAGAGGGAGCATTGCAGGAGGAAGGCGGGGGGCCAGACTGAGAGTGGGGGACAAACAGCCAACTCACCCACTGGCCATCTGGTACAGAGAGAGGGGGAAGGAGGGAGGTGGAGAAAGAGGGGGATGGGGAGAGAGATGGACACACAACTAGGAATGGACAAAAGGCCAGTAGGAGAGGACCGCAAGGCCCCTACACTCTTCTCCTTCTTTTGTCTTAAAATTCTTGTCTTTTTCTGCAGATATGAGACATTTTCTTACTGTTTGGTCAACCCAATGCAAGCTCTGTTGTTTGAAATAAAGATGTATGTTTTTAAAATTAATTCATGGCCTTTCTTTTACATTTTTAATATATGTTTGTCCAGGTAAAATGGTAATAATGTCTCGATTGGTTCTGTTTTCTTTTTTTTCCCCCTACTTGACAAGAGCTTAACCTACTAATTGTCGTAAAGAACAAACAACTGATATGGAAACATATTGTGTTTAGAGTGTTATGTATACCTAACATAATGTTGTTTTCGAAGTGCAATATAATTGACTACTGATAAAATATGAGAGTGTTACTTTTACAAGCAGGTTGATTGAAACATGTTAAGGTGGCAACAGGTTTACATATTCCATTGCTGTTTAATAATCATGTTTCTCGAAAGCCTAATTATGTAGCAATTATGTATACTGTAGACAATTTCAATCTTCAGGTGGGTCAGTGAGTTGCCATCTGAGTCTTCAAAACACCACACACACACACACACTCATTCACAAAATACCACACACTCACTCACTCACTAAGCCCTCAGTCTATCCCTGTCTAATCACAATCTAGGCCCTTAAAGCACTGCTCCCCACTACACACACACACACACACACACACACACACACACACACTCCAAGACTGTGTGTGCTGACAGCAAAGCCAGAAAGGGAGAGTGGGGAGTCAGCCGGATCTGAAGCTGATTTACTGAGCTTATAACTCACGTCCGTCTAGCCCGGGGTGGCTTTGCCCGAGCCGAGTGGGCACTTCAGCGATGTGGGAGCATTGCCAGAGACGATCGTTTCAGCAAACTCCACTGGATTTTCTCTTGATTTTGCACCGACCAGTGGGATCAAAATGCCAACTGGCCGTTTTGGGGGGACTTTTTTTTAAATTATTATTATGATTTTGTTTATTATTATGTTTTTTCCCCTATATTGCTGCTGTTGATTGTATCAGAGGAGAGGATATTGAATTGGTTGTGTCTGCAGTTATCGCTTGTTTTCATCGGGACGCTGTGTAATTTCTTATATTAAAAGCTGTCACAGTTTGCTGGATGTAAATGTTTCAGTTCAGTGTCAGGCGGGGTGGAGATTTTAATTAAATCTAATCTTCACAGCTGAGCTGCTAGCTGGCCTGTCATGCAGCTGTAGCCTATATCTGCCCAAACTCAGACTCCAGGACATGCATAGGAACTGTTCTCATATTAACACTAGAGGGCGCAATGGCGTCACAATTGAGTGAACTTCTCATGAATTGTCAGGAAATTAACTGGTTCAGTCCAGTGCTCACAGCCTCTCTCACTCTATATTGATTAAACACACAAAAACTGTGCACTCGGTTTCTGTCTCGGGTCTCTTTCTAGTACATTACAGAGGTTTAACAGTTCAAGTGGATTTTAACAGGCAGCTTATGCCTCTGTTATTTTCCTTAATTTCTCTCTCTCTCTCCTCCCAGTCAGTCTCTTAGTCAGAGAGAGAGAGAGAGAGAGAGAGAGAAATGGACAAATCAGTCAAACACTAAGGGAAAGAATGACAGTCACTGAAGCATGCTCTCTGTTTTAAGTTCAAATCAGCCCAATATTAACATAATGTTCCGGGAAGAGAAGAGTGCCTTTTGTCGGTCACCTGAAAGGCTAGCAGACAGTGGGTCCTAATGGGTTGCCAGAAGTAGGCTATTGAGTCAAGATAATGAGGTTGAACAGCAGTAGGGAATGTGGGCTGATCTCCTTCGAAGTCACACAAGAAAGCAGAGAGCTTGGCTGCTGCTGCTCTCAGTGATCTTGAGTATGATAAGGAATACCAGCCTCTTGAGAGAATACAGGCGTGTAAAGATGCCAGTCATGCAAAAGCTATATTCTTACAGACAATTGTATATATATAGTATACCTGTATAACAGAAGAAATAACTGTGGGCCATGTGTATGTGTGTGTGTGTGTTTGTGTGTGTGTGTGTGTGTGTGTGTGTGTGTGTGGCCACGATCCCTACCTAATTTCTAGAGTGGGGGTTAACACTCCCCTGCTGGCAGCCTACGGCAGTGTCGGGGTGACAAGACGCTGAGTCAGGCTTTCACCGTCATCAGCCTGTCCCCAATCACTCACCCTGGCCTTCCTGACACACACACACACACACACACACACACACACACACACACACATAGACACACACACACACACACACACACATAGACAGACACGCACACACACACACACACACACATAGACAGACACGCACACACACACACACACACAGGAAATCATGCATACACACACAGACACACAGACACAAAGGTTTGTGCACTGATAGGTTCAAAAACTGAAAATGTAGAACAAAACATAAGAGAGACAAACTAAACTAAAGGTTTCAGGGTGGAGTCAATAATCATATTCCATAGAGTGAATGAACATACTGCACTTGCGTCATTGGGATATGGAAACAGTTGCCAATAAGGGTGACACACACACACACACACACACACATACACACACACACACACACACACACACACACACACACACACACACACACACACACACACACACACACAGACAGACAGACACACAAAGGTTCGTGCATTGCACACTGATACCCCCCCAAAATATTGGACCATTCAAAACCATTATTCGACACGCACGCGCCTCTCAATGCAACCTGTTCCTTGAGTGAATGAGCTCATACCAGCACGAGCGTGAAGAGGTGGCTCGAGGAGCACGTACGGCTCCAACCAGAGACAACGTACATCGCACTCTCCATCACACACGTGCCGGAGACGAGCCTGGCCAGACACACGAGCTGCGCTTCGAGTCGAGACAGGAACGTTGCAGAATAATTGTCTGGCACGCACGCACGCACGCACGCACGCACGCACGCTAGAAAGACATAGATAGGGGACACGAAACACATCGCGCTGGCGGACTACAATAGCATTAAACATGCCTTCCAATTTGAAAACATTAACGGTTCGTCTGTCTTCCCGACCCACGTCGTTTTGCCAATGAGCTTAATCATCAATTCTCAGTTTTCAGTCTGAGTCAGTGAATGGCACGTTACGGGATGTGCTGGATTTGAAGATGGAGTTTTCCTCTCCGCTACTGGATACGGTGCTGCTCGTTCCCCCCGGTTTTCAGAGTCCCACCGACAGTTACTCAACCGCATTCATCCCACAGGTGCGCTCCTCGAGACCCCTCGCGACTGGGTCGGGTCAAGACCCCGCGAAAAGTCCCCATTCCAGTTCCACGACCACCTCGAACGGCAAGGTAAGGCAGACAGAACAACCCATTTAATAATAACGAATATTGATGACAAACAAACACATTACACACCAACAGAGACAGGTCTTTCGAGAGCCGTCGACCATTTTCAATCATTCCGTTGTTTGTCAATCATAGCTATTGTTTTAGGACGGGAGGGGCCACAGCATAATGTGACAACGTGTAGACTAGTCGACTAAAGGACTCTTCACAATTTCGACGATCTACAATTATCACATAGCCTGGGTTGACTAATAGTAGGCTTCTTCAATCCTCTTTAGTCTATCGACAGGTTAAACATGGCAAGAGAGGTCAAATGTAGGCTACGCCTACTAGCCTTACTCAGTGAGTGAGTGTGTGTGTGTGTGTGTGTGTGTGTGAAACCCATCAGGTTGTTGCAAACAGCAGCCCCGCAAGATGCTCCGACCGGGTCTCGAACTTGCGACCTCTGACTTGCCAACACACGTGACCGACTCCTCTAATACCCGATGTAAACGCTAAGCTATCGAAAAGCCAACAATCGATATCGATAGTTGGGGGTATTTTAACTTTGAAGAGAGAGTTTACCATCTCAACTCGATTACGAGTGTGGAGAGAGAGAGGGGAGGAAGAAGGGTTGAAGGACGGAGAGAGAGGGGGTGTTGTTGAAAATGAGTGATGTTATGAACAATGTATGAACAATTATCTCCATAAATCCTCTCCACCAGACATTTATAACCCACCCCTTAATCATAGCCTAGCTGTCTGCAATCAATAACCATGCCATCTATAGAAAATTAAGACTGCTTTCAATACCGTGACTTTGTTCTGTATTTCAGTCACACTGCTCCCATCCCAGTAGTTTCAACTACCCACTTGTTTCAGAGAGGGCATATCCATGGAGGTTTTCTCCTGTACCAGGCGTAATTACAGTGGGCTTACACAGTCTGAAGAGACAGTGTCAACGAGCTATTGTATGACAGAGTTATGAAAAACCATTCATGTGTCATCATTACCCCCAAAAGTAAGCTCTTCTTTGGTGAGAATGCAAGCTCTTAGTGTCTTCCCTTCTCTATTCATCTCCACCGCCTAAACCAACACCCCACTGAACATAATTGAACAGAATGAAGCCTTTTCATGTGTGTGTGCGCGCGCACGCGCATCTTGTGTGTGTTGCCAGTGTTTCTTTGTTCCTTATTTTATTGAATGTGTCTGAGTCAGTGCAATCTCACACCTGCAACATCCCTTTTATAGAGTGCCTCCCTGACCATTCCGCATGGGTGTTCTCTCTACTCTCCATTTTTATACTCACATGCATCCCTCTCTCCATCCATCCCTCTCTCCATCCCTCTCTCCATCCATCCCTCCCTCCATCCCTCTCTCTCCATCCATTCCTCCCTCCGTCTCTCCCTCTGTCCATCCCTCCCTCCATCCCTCTGTCTCCATCCATCCATCCCTCCCTCCCTCTCTCCATCCCTCCCTTCCATCCATCCCTCCATCCCTCCCTCCCTCCCCCCCTCCATCCCTCCCTTCCTTCCTTCTTTCAGTCTGTCAGTTCAATTCAATTTATCCAGCTTTATTGGTATGAGCCTAAACAGTGGCGCCGCCATCGTCCATATCCATCACACAACAGCGACGATAAACAGAAATCACAGATGTCCGGCTGATCAATAACAAACGAAACGAAGAAAGCTCCAAACTAAATCACACATCTAAATGGAGGACATAGCTAAGCCTTATGTCACAGACGCCTAAGGGCCAATACATAATTCAGGGCTCGAGATACAGTCGAAGTCCGAACAGCAATTCAATGATCAGATTGCTCTGTATACCCTTAATCAAAACGTCAACCTTTAAGGGGATGGAAACATATCTGACCATCTATCAGTACAGTAGTTCACTGTGAGGGGAAATTCTGCTAACTCCCGAAAGTTTTGGTTGATCTATATCCCGGGCCAGGCCACTGGCTTTAGTCAATGTCCTGTAGTTGTTTGGCCTACCGCCACTGGCGCAGAGGTTGAAGAAGAGGAATGGTGCTCTTTTCCTTCCCTTGAGCCAAGGCCACTGTCCCTCTCTCACCACTACTGGGCAGGGGGAGGAAAGGGGGGGAAGGGAAGGTAGCTCAGGAGGTATATTATTTAGGTGATGTCAGGTAGTGTCTGCCCTCATTTTCGATGGAGCATAAATGTTTGACTGGAAGGCCTTGGGGGGAAAAAAGACTTTTTTTTTCTCGAGTGGGTGAGAGAATGATTGACTAAGTTAGCTGTTTTGTGTTTGATGGATGACAGGTTTGTCCTTTCTCGTTCTTCCTCCTCTTTGTCGTCGTGTTCTCTCCGCTAAAGAGTTAATCGAGCAGAATGGTGGGGTAGG